>NC_045157.1:29754861-29859861 GCF_900700415.2 Clupea harengus
TGCCATGCCAATTAGCCTGCTAAGCAAGCTATGATGAAAACTGAATTGACAATGACCGTGAAAAAAGAGATTCATAAGAGAGAGAGGCAAAAAAAAGGAAAGGATAAAAGAGGATTAGAAGACTTAATTGTAGTTTTTTTTATGTTTAATTTGAGTTCTCCTCTGTTTTCCATTTCTCAAACATATTTGGATGGAACAAAACACCCAGCCTTTTAGATAAGGACCTTGTAGCGAGGCTAAAGATAGCGAAAGGTCCCGAGATGCCGGGGCTTCGTCATTCATAACTCAAGAGAGACTCGGGAGGACGGGAAGCAGGAGTAGAGGTACTGAGAGGTAATGTATGTCTGAAAACATCATTCATGCATCATCCATTTCACTGATGTTACCACACATCCTCTCCGCGTCTGTCCAGTGCACACTGACTGTTACGCAAAGAAGCAACCCTATTTCTGCAGTCAAGGTGAGACAGACAAATCACGGAGACCACCATGCAACACTCAAGCCATCGCAGTAAATGCGGAGGTGAGTGCGAGGCCATCAGAGCTACATAAAGACCTACTTGTGCAGCTAATGGCGCTTTGTACGCTAAAAAGATCTGTTAGCTGATAAAAATACAGCGGGGTCTCGACACCCCCTTCAGCTGATTTAGGGAGGCTGTCCCCAAGGACTACAAAAAAGGAGGTAACCTTGAGAATAACCTGGACCGGGAGCAAGGGGAGGGAGCGGAGGATGAGGAGAGATGTGATTTAGGAATGATAGAAAATAGAGGAAGGTTAGGTTGCATGTTGGATATGGGGTGTATATGTGGTGGTGGTGGTGGTGATGAGGGGTTGAGCGAACCAAGAACAAATGATTTAAGAATATCTCTACCACCAAAATGAGGCCCATTTCAGTGGGAGGAGAAAGACGGAAGAGAGTGTGTTGGTAATGTGCCTTTTTCTCTCCCCTCATTTATCATACTGTAGCTAGTCCACACACACACACACACACACACACACACACAAACCCTGTGGTGAGCCAACAGGGGGAAAAACAAGGCTAGACGGAGGAAAGACACACACTTGGGGTTAACAGGCAGACTCTTAGGGTCCTCCGCACTGGAGTCATTACCAAATCCAGCTCAATTAAATTCCTCCAGGGACTGTGTGCAGTAATTGCCAGTATCCATCTCCCTGGTCCCCGCTTGTAAATAAATGTAAGCGGATTTCATTCTTTTAGTCTCCGCTTTTGTTGGCCGATCAGCACTCAGACAAACACCACAAACACAACCTTGACAGACAAGTGTGTGCTTCTTTGGTCCGCCGCGCCTCAGAGGCATGTTCTCCTCCGCCTCTACTGTGATTCTCACACACACACACACACACACACACACACACACACACACACACACACACACACACACACACACACACACACACACACACACACACACACTTCTGCCTCTACTGTGATTCTCCTCTACTGTGATTCTAATGTGATTCTCCTGTGATTCTACTGTGATTCTACTGTGATTCTCCTCTACTGTGATTCTCCTCTACTGTGATTCTACTGTGATTCTACTGTGATTCTCCTGTGATTCTACTGTGATTCTACTGTGATTCTCCCCTACTGTGATTCTCCTGTGATTCTACTGTGATTCTACTGTGATTCTCCTCTACTGTGATTCTCCTCTCCTGTGATTCTACTGTGATTCTACTGTGATTCTACTGTGATTCTCCTGTGATTCTACTGTGATTCTCCTGTGATTCTCCTGTGATTCTACTGTGATTCTCCTGTGATTCTACTGTGATTCTACTGTGATTCTCCTCTACCGTGATTCTCCTCTCCTGTGATTCTCCTGTGATTCTCCTGTGATTCTACTGTGATTCTACTGTGATTCTCCTCTACTGTGATTCTCCTCCAGGCTTCTCACAGACCATTCTAAAGGCAACGACACGTGTTGGCAGACCATGTCACTTAAAGAATGAGAAGACCTCAGCATTGTTCTTTGGCCACACACACACACACACACACACACACACACACACACACAGACACACACACACACGCACACACACAGGGACTTACACTCACAAACACACACACACACACACACACACAGGGACTTACACTCACTCACTCACTCACTCACACACACACACACACACACACACACACACACACACACACACACACACACAGGGACTTACACAAATAAACAGCCCCTCTCTTTCATTCTCTCAGCACCTGCTTGCCCTATAAATCATATTCCCCCCCCTCTCTCCATGGGGAGTGAGTGAAAAATGTAAATGAGGAAATAACTTTTGGGCCTAATCTCTATCAGCCCACACAGCTGATTCTATTCTCCATAGATCTCGTTGCAAATGCAGATGCTCTCCTCAGTTTCATCTGCAGGTTTAAGGAGTTCAAAAGGAAATTTAGGACGTTAAAATGTCAAAAATATGTCACCTCCTTACTTCAAACAGCCCCATTTTGAAATGTTGCTCTAATTTTAGAGCACAACAGTCATTATTTTGTATCCAGCATTCATTTCCTATTTTCTTTTATTGAATTCAAACGCCAAGCTCACATCTATACACATAACCACAGTTACAGATCATGATGTAAACAAATAAAAAAAAATAATAATACAAAAATAAACAATACAAAGAAATTATAACCTCAGGCATTTGAAGCGCTCATAAGCCTTGTGGTCGAGCAACAGAAAGAGGATTGCAATGCGGCTTGTCATGAATGATAAATGTTATCGTGTGGCAGACAGAAAACCTTGCACAAATCACAATACCTCTGTGCTTCAGTAGTGCAGACATTTTCTGGCAACAATACAAATACTTTATCAATCACAGACAGGGCAGAGATGTGTGGAATGTAACTGAGTACAGTGGCACTGAACACATTATACAAAATTACATTTCATTACATAAGACTGGATGCTATTGCCAGAGAGACGCGTTAGAACAAAACCAAATGGAACACAGCAAATGAACATGTAAGAAAGAAGGGCAGTGTTGGGTGGAAATGTGAAGAGCAAAGGACTGCATAGAGGAGTGAAAATGAAGGAGTGAAAAAGAAAAGAGCAGTGGTGTATAAAGAAGGGGGAGAGAAATGTCAAATAGAAAGTGAAGGAGAGTAAATGCTGGAAGACCCTGTGGAGTTCAAAAACATAATTTAGCCCAAAAAATGTGTGCAAGTAGCAGAAAAGTGCCAAGTGTATTGAAACCAAACTGAGCACACAGACCAAGTCTGCCTAACCAACCATTATGACCTACAGTTACCTGTGAGACCTCAGCTCAGCCAGAGGGGGCACTGACGAGTCAGCTATCCCCCTTCAGGCAATGTTAGAAATCAAAGCATAGCTGAAATTCACAAATAATTATGGAAATATGCATGCATGATAAATATTACGCAATACCCCCCTGAAAAGACATGACAAATAGATCAAGAAAACAAGTCAAACCAAATCAAGAAATCTCTAACAATGGAGGCATTGATCCCTGCTTGACGGCTCAACCCAATATAGAAAACCTAACTCTCCCGGTTGTGTCGCAAGGCAGCCTCCATTGAAGATGTCTGATGGTTTAACAAATGAATGCAGGCAGTTAGCGGGGCGAGTCCATAGAGTTATATTGATGTAGTGCTTTAAAGGGGTGACTATTAAAAGCACCAACAACATAGCAACAAAATGAGATATAACTGGACAATGGATGTTATTCACCTGGCTTTAATAACTGCATGCTGCTCATATCTAATCGTAAAGTCACAGGGAAAAAAAAAATCATGGTCCCTATCAGAAAATGACACATCTTAATAAATGCTTAATGAAGACTCTGCTGATTGGATTACGGGGAGGCTGGCACACCAGTGTGAGATAAAGTGCTTAGCAGCCTTTCTCAGGAGAGGGTCGAGCTTCACCTCAATTTTGACTGCTCCAGATACGCAGCTGTGGAGGAAATTAAGAGACCACTGCAAAATGATCACTTTCTCAGGTTTAACTATTTATAGGTATGTGTTTTAGTCAAATTGAATTTTTGTTGTATGCTATACACTACAGACAACCTTTCTCCCAAATTCCAAACAGAAACATTGTCATTTAAAGCATTTATTTGCAGAAAATGACAACTGGTCAAAATAACAAAAGATGCAGTGTTTTGAGACCTCGAATAATGCAAAGAAAACACCACAATACTAATGTTTTCAACTTAGGAAGAGTTCAGAAATCAATATTTGATGGAATAACCTTGATTTTCAGTCACAGCTTTCATGTGTCTTGCCATGCCCTCCACCAGTTTTTCATGTATTGCTGTTGGGTGACTTCATGCCACTACTGGGCTACAAGTCAAGGCTTGTGACCATCCATCTTCCTTTTGATCTCATTCCAGAGGTCTTCAATGGGGTTCAGGTCTGGAGATTAGGTTGGCTGTGACAGTTTCTTGATCTGGTGGTCTTCCATCCACACTTTGATTGACCTGGTTGTGTGGCAAGGAGCATTGTCCTGTTGGAAAAACCAATCCTCAGAGTTGGGGAACACTGTCAGAGCAGAGGGAAGCAACCTTGTACGTGGCTTGATTCACACGTTCTTCACAAAGGCAGATCTGCCTGATTCCAGCCTTGCTAAAGCATCCCAGATCATCACTGATCCTTGAAACCCTTCTTTTCCCTTACTCAAAACTTTAGTTTTAACACTCTTGGCATGGTCAATAGTTCTTTTTTGATTCCAATAACTTTTGAGGTACTACTAGCACTGTTTTTGCCATCCAGCTGGTCCTGTTGCGGTGCATCCTGTTGTGGTGTGAGAACCACAGCAGTGATTTTCCTCGTTAAATAAACCTTGGTTAAGGTGATCACCTAATCAGTACCTCATTAGGTGTGCTTGTGTTGGATTTTCAACAGACACGACAGAATGGAATGGCTGCGATACATGTAAAAAAGCTAATTTTAGAATTTTTTCCAGAACTGTTTATTGGCTGAGAAATGCAGTGCTGACGAAGGCAGCAGCAGACACACACCAGATGAGGGCTCTTTAGGGAACGGCGAGGCCAGCTCTATCCTCAATAACTCCCCTGACCAGCAGACACACACCAGATGAGGGCTCTTTAGGGAACGGCGAGGCCAGCTCAATCCTCAATAACTCCCCTGACCAGCAGACACACACCAGATAAGGGCTCTTTAGGGAACGGCGAGGCCACCTCTATCCTCAATAACTCCCCTGACCAGCAGACACACACCAGATGAGGGCTCTTTAGGGAACGGCGAGGCCACCTCTATCCTCAATAACTCCCCTGACGTACCTCGCGCAGAGCTGAGAACTGCTTCTTCATAGGCCAATCAGAGGGCCTGATGCTGATCCTTAGCCTGCCTGTCGGCCTGCCTCTTTTTAAAGTAGGTTGCTCCGCACCCAAGGTGCCTGTTACCCAGAGCTGGCTGTACGGTTATGGGTTCCGTGTGCCAGGTAAGTCCCTGTTATGCACCGGCTTCATGAAGACCTCCTCACACCAGCCTGACTCTCTGATCATTTTGTTGCTACTTAGGATGTTACAAAAGGACAAATATTAATATTGACATATGATATAATATCACCTTTATCTTGACACTGATTCTACCTCTCACCTGGTAACCTGTATAATGCATTTGTGACATCTTCTCTTCCTTCTCACTAATATGATGCATATTAGGGCAAATGATTAAATATGTCTGTATTCATGCAATATGCAATCATGCATCATAGTTGAGCTGGAACAACAATCAACAATCCAGTTAGAAAACCCCCTTTAACAGAGGTGCATAGCCAATAGTTTTAGCTACAGACCTAGGTCACTCATGAAGAATGAATGCAGTAGATTTAAATGCCCAGAATTCTTCCTCATGTAAGTGTCTTTTTTTTAAACAATTTTATGTTGAAACAAGAGGCAACTTATTCCGCTTCACCACTGCTTGTTTTGTACATTCATCTTACCCAACCCCCAGGCTCAGACATTATTTTAATGTAGCGGATCCCTGCATGCCGATCCATTTCAGTGAATTGACTGACCTGGCCATCACCCACACTCAAATGGCTACTCTGCATGATGAACAAACCTCAGATTGCACCATCTCATAAAAGACAGCAGCCTTCATAACATGACAAGACTCTTCCTGACAAACGGATGGCGCTAACTCGCAGCACATGTTGTGCATGAGCGCAGTTGCTTTTGGGCCGTGTGCGCCCACTACATTTCCCCCCAAAAACGCGCTGCTCGGCACAGGAGACGGCAATTAGGGAAATGTTTTGGTGGAGAGAGCGGGGGCGAGTCGTCTGCCTGACCCGTGTCTCCAGCCCTCAGACTCTAGCGAGCTGCAGGTCCTGGCCCTGGGTGGCTGAACCCCCTGCGAAGCTCACATCAGGACTTTACCCGGATAAGGCCCCATGGCGTGCACTGATGGGCGCCCTGCTGAGCCCTCCGCTGCGAGAGACGGCCAGAGCTGGAGTGCTCCTGAACGGCTGCAAGGCCCCCCGCATCCACCCACATGCCACCGCATGCAGCACTCCACGCACGTTTACAGTTTGGACAAAAACAATAACTGAAGGCAATATACTGACACTGAAGGTTGATAAGCCATGTTGCACACACAAACACTCTACCCATCTCGTCAACTTTCATGTCGCTCACCTCTCTGTCTCCCTCCCCACTGCATACCTACAAATAGATGGAGGATACCTGACCCAAGCCCAAAAGGGCCCTATTGAGACCCAATGGGTTAGGTTGGGTTCGGACAGAAGTTTAGAAATAATGTTCAGGCCATACTCTCTCGGCCGGGGTTCAGACAGAAGCCACACTCTACTAGAAACGTGTAATTCATCCTCTCAATCTTCCGTGTTTCTATGCTGTTTACTCTACTCTTTATTGAATGTAACAGGCACTGCTGCGTCCTCATTTCCCCGTCCTCATTTCCTCGAGCAATTACACCTTTTCCAACAGGGATGATTAAAACTAGTCACCTGTTAAAGAATACCTCCCCTGTACCCCTCCCTCCCTCTCTTTCTATTCATCCCATTTCATTCCTGTATACTCCTCATCATATTCCCCATCCACATTCTCTTATCTATTCATCCCATTTCATTCCTGTATACTCCTCATCATATTCCCCATCCACATTCTCTTATCTATTCAAGCATCCAACCACAACAAAGGGATATAGGAGATATTAGGCAAGTCTTAGAGAGATTCATTAGATTTACTGCTTCAGCGCCCCTGATACTGACTTATTTACTGTCACCTTTTGGGGGTAAGCTCTCGTTCAATTATGTTTCCTCTCTCTCCCCCTCTCTCTCTCTCTCTCTCTCTCTCGCTTCCTCTCTGCTTCTCTCTCTGTTTGTCTTCTTGTGCGCCCCAGCTTGCTGAGCTCCCCCGTCTGACTCAGGCTCTCCTGGCCACGCCGTCACCTCGTGAACTTTAAACCAGGTGTCGAGTGGCTGCTCTCACCGCCGCCTGCCGCTGCCGCCTGCCGTGCATGAGCACCACTCAGCTCCATTTTGTCAGGCATTGAAGCGGCACGCTCGACACCGTGCTCCTACAGCTGCCTCGCTCGTTCACCTGTTTGCTCTCTATCTGTCTCTCTCTCTCTCTCTCTCTCTCTCTCTCTCTCTCTCTCTCTCTCTCTCCCCCTTTTCCTCCGTTTGTGGGACGCACCCGTGTACATGGCAAACGTGGCGGCATCGGTGCGGTAACACAGGGCATACAGCCCCGGCACTCTCATTTATTTGATTGACAGGTGTATTTATCGGGGCGGTTCACAGGCAGAACCCATCAAAGTCCATTTCCCAGAGGCATGTGATATGACGCTCATAATGAGGAGCATCCACGGGTTTATTTAGAGTCAGCAGGGCTGCCTGTGACTGGGAACGCCATAACTCACTGGCAGCCAGGGCGGGGTGCGGTGCGGTGCGGTGGGGTGGGGTGGGGGTGCTGGGAAAAGAGGATGCATATCGGAAACAGACAGAGAGACAGAGAAGAGGAATGGTTGGAAGTAGGATTCAAAGAGCTGAGAGGACAGATGGAAAGAGAAATTGGGAAAAAAAAAAAAACTGTAGGCAGTGGCAACAACACTCCGAGAATAAGTGCAAAATGGGGGTCAGGAACAGAAAAGATAAGTGGAGTGGAGTGGAGAGACAGATTGACAGAGAGGGAGTGATGGCACACAGAGATGGAGAGGGGGAGAGGGGGAGAGAGCATTGGACTGAGTACTGAGGAGCGCGGGTGAGGTGAGCTTGGAGAGGGGATGAGGGATGGGAGAGACGGAGTGGGAGAGGGGGGAAGGTTCGAGGGATGGGAGAGACGGAGTGGGAGAGTGGGGAAGGTTCGAGGGATGGGAGAGACGGAGTGGGAGAGGGGGAAGGTTCGAGGGATGGGAGAGACGGAGTGGGAGAGGGGGGAAGGTTCGAGGGATGGGAGAGACGGAGTGGGAGAGTGGGGAAGGTTCGAGGGATGGGAGAGACGGAGTGGGAGAGGGGGGAAGGTTCGAGGGATGGGAGAGACGGAGTGGGAGAGGGGGGAAGGTTCGAGGGATGGGAGAGACGGAGTGGGAGAGGGGGGAAGGTTCGAGGGCAGCCAGGCCAGCGAGGGAGAGAGGGGGATTACACAAAGGAGCGCTTGAGAAAATGAAGGTCAGAGATAGAAGGAGGGAGAGAATGAGGGCCAGAGGAGAGGAGAGGAGAGGCAGACTGAGTCAGATCGAAGGAGAAGGAGAAGGGTAGGGTGGGAGGATGGGGGTGGGGCGGGGGCGGCGGGTACGTGAGAGGGGAGAGGGGCACAGGCTCAGAGATGAGGGCGAGGAATGAGACCAAGTGCTCTTTGGAAAACAGCAACGGAGAGAATTAAAAGAGGGAGAGTTTTGAGGGGGCCGTATGATGGGGGGGGGGGGGGGGGGGGGTTGGGGGGGCTGTGAGGAAGATGAAAGAGATTGAGGGACTAGATTGCACCGGTAGTTGTGGTCAGGCAGGCGGTCAGGCAGGCGGTCAGGCAGCACTCGCTCATTCTGAATGTAAAGTTGATTTGGAATAGTCCACTGACTGCTGCGTGCCTGCGGGCCAAGTGTTTGCGCTCATGTTTACAAAAGCGTTGCTCTGTTAGTGCCCTTTCTGAGTGGAATGTGAATGCCCAGCGCATTGCTGCTCTTAGCAAGGCACACACGGAAAACGACGTGCGCAAATAAACACATGCACAGATAGTAATGCAATTTACTGCACACAAGGACACACGTAACAGGCTTTCATTGTCAGCCCGACGCGTGTCACCCTCGCTCTTGTCCATGCGACATTGAAAGGACTGGGGAAGCATGGGGTGTCTGTGGAGAACGCCAGCAGAATGTTGCTCAACAGGAGACTTCCCAGGGGGGTGTGGAGGTGTCCCAATGAATTAGACAAGAGGTTGTCTCTGTCCCCGCCCCCCCCCCCCGTCCCCCCCCCCTACCCCACGGGCACCCTTTCTCTCTCTCTCACACACACACACACACATACACACAACCTCGTACACAGATACACACACATTAATGCACAGTAGCAAAGACAGTTTCAGGGTGGAAATTAGCAACACCACATCTGTGTGCTTGACTGCTATTCTACACAGAGGTGACGCACAGACACAGCACTCGATGAGACACACACACACACACACACACAGACACACACACAGACACACACACTAAAAACACTAACACCAGAACATATTGTGGGTAAGCCTCATAGACACCAGTGGGTAAGACTCCTAGTAGTGTCTTTATAGGTCCTGTGTGTATGAGACACAGAAGCGAGGAAGGATGTTGTTTTACGGCTTCATTATGACTATTATGACCTGAGGGCTCTCGTGTGTCTCACAGCACAAGGACAAACCGCATGGGCCTCTCAAATCAGCTGTCTGCATGGGTATGTGTACATGCATGCATGCATGTCAATGAGCATGCTTACGTATGTGTGAATGCGTTTATGCATGTATGGCGGTCCAGGCACTGGGCTCTGCAAGGCGCCTTGAGACAATTTTATTGTTTTGGCGCTATAAAAATAAAATTGAACTGAATTGAATTGAATGTACTTTATGTGCCACATATAGTATATGTGTGTGTCTGTATATGTGTGTGTGCACTTGTGCGTATGGATGCCTGTGTGTGTGTGTGTTTATGTGCATGTACATGTGTGTGTGTGTGTGTGTGTGTGTGTGTGTGTATGTGTGTGTGGATGAGTGTGTCTGTTTGTGTGTGTGTGTGTGTGTGTGTGTGTGTGTGTGTGTGTGTGTGTGTGTGTGTGTGTGTGTGTGTGTGTGTGGATGAGTGTGTGCCCTGTGGTGATGGACTGCTAAAGTGAGTCGCTCTGACAGGTGAGTCCATTAAACAGGCTGAAACAGACACACCTCCTATGAACACTGTGACTAAGCCTGTGGCCTTTCTTTCGTCTCTCCCGTTCCCTCTGTGTCCGTCTGTCTGCCTGTGTGTGTACGTGTGTCTGTCAGGCTGTCTGTCTGGAGCTGGGCCTCTTCTCCTCGCCTGTGGCCTGTGTCCCTCTGTGGTGACTTCCCACTGCCCACTGCCCACTGCCCACTGCCTGTGTCCTATGTCCCTCTGTGGTGACTGCTCACTGCCTATGTCCCTCTGTGGTGACTGCCCACTGCCTGTGTCCCTCTGTGGTGACTGCCCACTGCCTGTGTCCCTCTGTGGTGACTGCCCACTGCCTGTGTCCTGTGTCCCTCTGTGGTGACTGCTCACTGCCTATGTCCCTCTGTGGTGACTGCTCACTGCCTGTGTCCCTCTGTGGTGACTGCTCACTGCCTGTGTCCCTCTGTGGTGACTGCCCACTGCCTGTGGCCCTCTGTGGTGACTGCCCACTGCCTGTGTCCCTCTGTGGTGACTGCCTGTGTCCTGTGGCCCTCTGTGGTGACTGCTCACTGCCTGTGTCCCTCTGTGGTGACTGCCCACTGCCTGTGTCCCTCTGTGGTGACTGCCTGTGTCCTATGTCCCTCTGTGGTGACTGCCCACTGCCTGTCTGGATGCTTGAGATTCCACTGCACATTCTATTCACCTCTGCTTTCTGTGGCTTTCATTTCTGTGCACCCAAAGCATATTGGGTCTGCCGGTCTAATTACTCAGTTTAATCTAATACAGTAAATGAAACCACGTATGTTGTAATGTGATTGCCCTAAGGAAAACAATATCCCTCTTGATTAGTTCTTAACAGGACTGAGTCACTTTCCCCTCTTTATTTCAACCTCTGAGCGAACATTACAATTGTTTCACAATTTATCTGAGTACCCAATGCCGAAAAATAAATGCATTGTGCCTTTAACAAAATGGCTTTCAGCCAAGACACTGAGAGTGTGCTTTGTTTTTAAAATTGTAATTTCATGGACTGTTTTTATGGGTCATGAGAGGTCAACCTACCTCAGAGCTCAACAGAGAAACAATACTCACGCTGGGTTTACAAGAGGTCTAACAATGATGCTCCACTAATCAGCAGAGGCTCTTTACAGGCAAAACAAATCAAATTCAGAATACCTCACAGCCGCTTACAACCACGTTGCCTCCAAAATGCATCCAATAAGGTTATGTAAAACAATACATGGCAAATTATCCCGGTGCGCTTTAAAAGGTCGACCCCCAAACAAACGTCTGCACAGAATCACGAGGAGAGTGCGATGCCAAAGCGCGTTGATGTGGCCCAGCGCGGGGGTTTAATGGAGTGAGCTGAATTAGTGCAGCACCAGACTGTGAAATGGCAGTAAGCGTTCCCCACATAGCGCCTATCACTCAGCTCCCAGAAACTGCACTCCACAAGCGAGCCACATCAATAAAGGCCTGCCCACGACAGGTGAGTCCAAAGGCCCGCTCGGAGGGTGCCAAAACCCTGACGCAAGGACCTGGGACAAGATGCATGTGGGGGGAAAAGACTGAGCCACGTATAATTGTCACGGTTCAAAGCCATGCAGACGTGAGAGGAGGCAAACACGGGATGGCTGCTGCCGGCCTGCACTCATATGGACCGGGGGATTCAGACAAACAAGGTGGGGCCTCTGTGATCCTATCAGGGGGAGAAAGACCCTGAGGCATCCATGTGAAAACCTCACACAGGCTCCATATTTCTGCAGCCAATCAGTATTCCTCTTTTCAAAATCATGTTAAACTGCCTAAGAGAATGGCATGATGCAGTTAACCTATACTGCGCATGGGGACATAATCGAGTTGCTTGAACAAACACTGCCAATATAGCTACACATTGACTGCATTGCTTTTTGCAGACCAGAAGGTCAGCCCCATCTGTGCTGTGAGCTACCCCTCCTCTCATTCTTTTCCCATGTACCAAAGCTCATAAACATACCCCCTCCAGGGAACGCACTGAAGTTCGAGGAGTCATGGCATTAAGAAGACAAAAATTAAAACAAATGAGAAAAATAATTGGAGCTTCCAAATCTGAGAGCTGGCTGCAGTCTGAAGGTCAGCTGACAGGTCGATGTGGTTTCCACGTCTTGACTTTTTCAGCGGGCTGAATCGCATCTGTTTCGAAATGGTTGGCTATACATAACCATCCCAACGTAACGTTCATGCCTCCTGCCTTTACCTCTCGTTTATCAGAAGGGGGTTTGGACTCAGATATGCAAACAGTTCAGACCTGGCCACCAGAAGCAGTGGAGGAGCCAAAGGCCAGATCTAAGCAGTGTTCACCGCGTTTGATGCCAAGAGCTGGCATTTTATAGGAAATCATCTCCCGATTCAGTATGGCTCTCAGTGGGGTATGGTGGAAACAGATAAGAATAGGTTAATCCCCTGGAGACAGAACACATTAAGGATCAAGTGTACAGAGAGGAAGGAAGTCTACAGACGTATCATACTGTAACCATTCATATCCCAAGTTCAGTCGCACTCTGTAGTTGAGGAACCTCAGTGAGGGCTATAATTGGGAGTTGAAGATAAGCATTGTTTGAGCACTGTGATCGTGGAGATATGCATCTGGGTGCTCTTGAGCTGTGGCCCTCCGCTCCGGGTGGAGGGATGTTCATCTGCTATTCCCGCTGGATGCTAAATGTGACGTGATAAAGAGAAAGGGCACAGCTTGTCAAGAGGGATCTCCTTGGCTCTATTTTAAACCCCGTCGCAAAAAATATCACCAGGGTCACAGGGCTAACAAACACAGACTCTGAGGATGGAAGTAGTCCAGACAGTATAAACATAGAAGAGGCCTCTGAGGTGTGGCAGGGCGAGACAAGTCACCAGAGGAGCATCATTATCATAATCTATCATGGCTGATTGTCTCATTTAACAAGCCCACAGAAGACACCGTAGACTGTTAAAGGCTCAGTGGCACCCAGGATCTTGCAATAAAAGCAGGAGAGCACGAATTAACAACAACAAAATGGCTCTGTCCCTAGAACACTCGCTGTCTGGCTACTGCTGGAACCGATCTTATAAACCACAAACATATGAACCTTCTGAATCTGGCAGCTTGCAGCAGTGTCTAAACGGAGTAGCTATAAACCACCTGGCGTCGTCCACACACATCAAAAAACATCTAAAAATAATTGCACTGTGGTTGAAATGCTACTGTCAGAGGCATCGGCGCATTAGTGCACTACTGCATCAATAACACTGCTTTTTATGCCAATACTGGGTTTCCCACATCTCCCAGCACATACCACACATACTGTGTTCTACAGTTCTGAGATCTTGGCTAAAGGTGTGTGTGGATACACGTGCCAGTGGGTCTGTTGTGCAGCTGTGAAGCGTGTGTGTGTGCGTGTGTGTGTGTGTGTGTGTGTGTGTGTGTGTGTGTGTGTGTTTACAGCATAACGAGTACCCATTTTTCCACATGGAAGTGTGTAACTCTTCGACCTGTTTGTCTCTGACCGTAGAGGGCCACTTGAGGTTTTCTTTTCAATAATTGAGTAGACTGCCTTTATAAATAATCCCTGCTGGCTTCCAGACATCCTGCATCTTCCAACCTCTCTATTCTCCCGTCCCCTCACAGCTCCCTGTGTTGCTGTAATGAAGTGGAGGACTAGAGTGTCCAAAGGGTTGGGAGACGAGGAGACAGACTGAAGAATACACCGTCAGACTTAGACAGAAGGAGAAAAAGGGGGATGGGAGTAAGACATAGATGATGAGAGGGCTTGGTAGAGGGTGCCCTTGGTAGCCCAGCCAGAGAGAGAGAGAGAGAGAGAGAGAGAGAGAGAGAGAGAGAGAGAGAGAGAGAGAGAGAGAGAGAGAGAGAGAGTGACGGAAGCACATATGAACACCAATACCACATATGAGACATTATTATTTTCAGTCCTTTCAAGTGTGGCTGAGACAGACCATCTGAGGACCGAGACACCCAAACGCAAACATAAACACGCTTCAGGGAGTGCACATGTATGCACACACACATACGCTGTCAGCACATCAATAAACATGCACACACACACACACACACCTCCTAGCTCTCCATCGGGATCTTGTTTCTCGAGAAAAGGCAGTGGATTATGGCAGCTGGAGCGATCATGATAATGAGGAAAGGAATGTTTCAGAAGGTGTGAACATGAGGATTTATCACAGGAACGGCCGCCATTCTGTACTCGACAGCAGATGCTGCTATCTGAAGGCACACCAAATTCATTTTTTAAGAACATGGCAATCCAATCTGAATATGCATGTGTACATAACATTAAATACTAGGCAGCCTGGTAAGAGAGAGAGAGAGAGAGAGAGAGAGAGAGAGAGGGGAAGAGAAAGAGAGAGAGAGAGAAAGAGAGAGATAGAGAGATACATAGTGAGTGAGTGAGGGAATGGAAAATAGCTCTCTTTAGACCACCCTCATTTACAGTACTGGCAAAACAAACAACAGACGATAAACGCTGTCGTCTGTGAGTGAGCCAACTGTTAGTGAAGACTGGGGGGAGGGAAGGAGACAAGACCAGAGGAGAGAGGAGCAGAGCAGAGCACCGGAGAGGAGGGAATAGCATAGCATAGCATAGCATAGCATGGGACACAACAGGATGGAACAGGAGCAGGAAGAGAAGAGAAGAGGGCATGGCAGTGGAGGAGGAGAAAACAAGAGAGGAGGGGTGAAGAGAAGAGGAGGAGAGGAGAGGAGAGGAGGAGAGGAGAGGAGAGGAGAGGAGGAGAGGAGAGGAGATATGTGTTAAAGAGAAGGGGAGAGGAGGAGAAGGCTGAGAGGAGAGGTGAAGAGAAGGGGAGAGGAGAGGAGAGGAGAGGAGATATGTGTTAAAGAGAAGAGGGCTGAAGAGGACAGATGAGACAGGAGTCCAAGGAGAGGGAGGAAGAAGCTGCACATTCAGGAGTTAGTGGAGTCCATATTGTAGATTCTGTTTCATCGTTTAGAGCTTGAAGAAATGACAGCTACTGAGATACCCTGAGGGTAGTCTGCTCGTCTCTCCCGCTGTTCGTGTGTAAGCGGATGCATTGGTGTTTTTGTGAGAAAGCATGGCAATGCGTGCGTGTGTGTGGGTGTGTGGGTGTGTGGGTGTGTGTGTGTGTGTGGGTGTGCTTACAGTGCAATCACTAAAATAATATTTTGCCTGAATCATATGGGATCATTTATCATATATAAATGTCTGGTATATTCCAAATAAATTGACAGCAGCACATCTTAGTGACACTGAGTGTTTTTGTTCCGTATCATATTGAGTAAAAGGGAGGGGAAAAGAGAGGCTGCTGGCTTAGCTTTTAACAGGAAATAAAAACAAAATGACAGCCGGAATGAGATTCAGAATGAAACTACGGCCATGTCGTTCCAAAAATCAAGCTGAGTGCTTCTGTCAGGTTGACAGCGGCTTGGCAGACAGGAAAAAGAGGAGAGTGTTACCTTGCGAGGAAAGGAATTTGAGCAAGCTTCTGGACATCGAACGCAACAACAGACAAAAGCAAGCATGAAGATGTGTTTGTGCCCTGGACCAGGGCCCCACCAGCTCAAGAAATGAAAATGGCTGTTATACCAAGAACCAAACTTGCCAAATAAATCCAATTTGGGAGGAAAGTCGCTAAATAATCCAAGGTGACCTTCAGCATGAGCAGAATCAAGAGGAGTGGTATACACTGATGACCCAGATCTTTGAAATAACATAATACATCCTTCATACATTACAGTGGTACATTGTGAAATGGGTTTATATATTAAGAAAGGTGATACAGTAATTAGTCTTGTTATAATCAGATGTGATTACCTCAAAGATTTTTTTCTCACTCTTTAATTGTATTTCAGTGCTAGCTTCAGGACAGAAATCTTGTCTGTAACACCACTTAAATGTAATTGATTTCAAAGACTGAGCTGTGTTTGTGTGTGTGTGTGTGTGTGTGTGTGTGTGTGTGCGCGCGCGCGCGTGTGCATGTGTGTGTGTGTGTGTGTGTGCATGTGTGTGTGTGTGTGTGAGTGCGCATGTGCACAGGGAGACATGAAGACACTTTTTTTTTTTCTCTGTCAGTCTTGTGTTGGCATACTGAGGCAGGAGGGAGGCGATGTCTGGGAGGCGATCAGTCTCACCATCTGTTCCTGGCACTCTGGCTGTCTGTATGTCAGTCCTGCCTACCTACCTCTCCTCTCCTCTCTTCTCCTCTTATACATCACGCTTAGAGAGAAAACGCTGCATGTCACACCCCAAAATCTCTGTCTCAAAAGCGCCTTCTGCGTCTCTGTTCTCTCTACCTCCGCGTGCCTTTCTCTCCAGCTTTGTCTCCCCCCACTGATGAGCTTAGAGGCTGTGCGTTGGGTCTGAATGGGAAGCGCTGGCGCTGGGGCGTTGAGGTGTCTTCAGTCGGTAATCCCACGGCTGACACCGTTAATGACGGCTTCATCCCATCGCTTTGAGAAAGCTCTCCTTGCTGCCGGCGGCGGGGGGGCCGGTGCGGTGCCGGGAGTGCTTTGCTGGTGTGTGCCGAAGCGCTCGGAGGGGCCACCGATCCCCACGCAATCACTTTCATTTCAGCCTCGCAAGAAGAAGAAGAGGAAAAAAAAAAAAGAGCCATGCGCAAATCTGGATGACCTCTTGAGAGTCGGATCTGGTGGCCAGCATTTCATGCAGATTGGCACTCCAATCCACTGGCAGCTCAGCTTCCATTAGGACTTTCCAGCTGAAACGCTCACGGAAATGATAGCAGCCACCACTGGACTGAACCCCTGGAAGCGTGCCCGGGGCTACAGGGGAGGCAGCAGCGACTCTCCTGGTAAAAGCACTAGAGGCAGCTGTGGGTGGGTAGGCTTCTGAAGTATAGCTGGAGAGGACGCACAAGTCTGCCCCCCCCCCCCCCCAAAAAAAAACGACAGGTGGTGAAAATGGAATATTTAGGGAGAGCCGGAGAGCAGTGAAATACAAATGCAGCGCAGTAGGCGGTAATGTGCTGAGACAAAAAGAATGATTCCAGAATTAGAGAAGGGCCTCTCTGTTCTCCCAGAGATTGTAATTATGCCATGCTCAAATACGAGTGTGGTGGGGGCTGACCTGTGTCCCCCCCCGCCCCCCACCCCCACCCCACATCCCCAATTTCACTGCACTTCTCTTCACCTTCATTCACTCAAGTCAAGAGCCTGTTTGACTTGGTCCACATCCATGCTCTCGCATTCAACCTCTGCCTCTCTCTCTCTCCTCCTTGTACTCGCCCTCTCCTCCACTGTGTGGTTCAAACAAAAGACACACACACACACACACACATCTGCATACTCAGACAGGCCTTTCACTAGTGTTCGTACTGATGCTCCAGAGCTGTGGGTTGTGGCTTCGAGTTGAATTTGAGAGGAATGTGTCACTACAAAGAGATTTCACGAGAGACCAAGCCACTTCAAAGAGGACCACTTCTACACGCTCGCTCCATACATAGCCTGCATTTCTGATAAAGTGTGCACGGAACCCGTTTCCTATTAGCAATCTGCACAGCAAGAGCTTCCCCACCCCCCTCTCACGACCTGTTGACCCTTGCTTATGGGCACTTCTCCATTCCATGCATGACTTGTTGACCTGTCATAATTCTGCCTAGAATAAAAGCCCTACACATGCTCAGAACACACAAGGACACATACGCCATCACTCCCATACGACGCCATCCTGTGCATACAAACATGGGACGTACACTTCAAGTGCGCAGTGTGCTCTGCACACACAATGCGTATGGCATGCTCCTCTAAGTATGCTAATGAATGTATGAAGATTGATGACACCATTTGCACACCACAGACCCCCCCTCCTCTCCTCTCCTCTGCCATCTCCTGTTGATGGGAGGCCATCAGCCTGTTCATTTTGCCATCAGCCCCCCCCCATTTGAGAATCTGCATGCGTTTACAATGCAGTGCTGGCATGACAAATGTTTCCTCAAATTGACAAATATTACACATCACATAAATAACAGAAAGCAAACCCCTGCCACTCCAGACGATCCTGCCACACAAACGCCTTTCCCATTTCCTCATGAATAACGCTTCCCCTCCCCCTCAAGTCCCTTCAATCTCACTCTACCTCTTCTTTCACCTGCTCTCTTTCTCTCTCTCTCTCTCTCTATCTGTCTCTCTTTCTCTTTCTCTTTTGCTCTTTCCATGCACAGTCCCTAGAGACCGGAGCGCCCATGAGCTGGCTCCTTCTCACTTGGCTTCTCTTTCAGTCTCTTTCTTTCTCTCTCTCTCTCTCTCACTGTGTCTAAAACACAAGTTCATGAGACACTGCCTCTCTATCCTCCCTTTCCACTCTCACCCGCTTCTGCCCTTAGCTCATCCTCCCATATCTCCCCCTCTTTCCCTCCCCCTTCTCTTCCCCTCCCTCATTCAACCTCTCCCTCACCCCTTCTCTCTCTTCTATCTCTGCCTCTCAGTCACTCCCCGCCCCTGTCCCTCTCCACTTCTGTGTGAGACAGCAGGGCGTAGAGGAGTCTGCTGGCTCTCAGCTGATGAGTCACAGGGCCTGTCTGTGCTGATGAGGCTGTACTCTGGGTACTCTGTGCTGAAGTGTGTCCCTCAGGCTGGGCCAGCATGGAGGACATGATGCCGTTAGTATTGTTCATTTGTTTCCCTCCCTGTTAAGTCAGATTGTCTGTTATTTGCACTCAGGTATAGTAGCACACATGATTCCCTCTGTCGGTGATGATCCTGCGATGATTGTTTATTTTTGTCATTTATGGAGCAACCATGGAAATGATTGTGAAGAGTGCAGTGGATGGCAGTGAGATGGGAGAGGAGAAGTGAAGGTCAGACAAGAGAGGAGGAGAGAATGCAGACCAGAGGAGAAGAAACAAAATGAAGAGGAGAGGAATGGAAAGCACAGGAACAGAGAGGAGACAAGAGAGAGGAGAGGAGAGGAGAGGAGAGGAGAGGAGAGGAGATGAGCGCACAGGAGAAGGAGAAGAGCCAGCCAGGGGTTTGTGCAAACCTCTCGGAGACTCCACGTGACTCAACCAGAGAGGGCGTTATGTAACATGGAAAACACACACACACACACACACACATACTTATATACAGAAAGATGCACACACTACTCAGGTTACACACACACACACACACACACACACACACACACACACACACACACACACACACACACACACACACAGAAACACACACTCAAACCTTCCCCCTTGACACCTGATTCACTCCAATCCTGCTCAGTCTTGGTTAACAGATGTGACGGTTTTATTGAGGCAGGCAAGGCTGCTCTGTTCTCCAGCCCAGCAGCTCATATCAACCTCTGACTTCTAACAGACATAGAGCTCCAGCCCTGCCTTTAGTCATCCACTGCTCTCTCTATCTCACTCTCTCTCTCCCTCTCTCTCTCTCCCTCTCTCTCTCCCTCTATCTCACTCTCTCTCTCTCTTTCTCTCCCTCTATCTCATTCTCTCCAACATCTTTATGATTCATTTTCCATGTCACATTGTATTTATAATAAAGTATTTAATTAAAATAAAATAGCACAGCATTCCATTATCAGCTGTGTCACTAATGAGAATCCTACATTAAGTGCGGCGCGGCGCGCGGCCGTTGGCCTCTGGGTCTCTTGTTCAGCTCTGCTCTGCTCTGCTCCGACCCGTCTGCGTGATACTGAGTGACAGCATGATGGGAATGGGGGGGGGGGGGGGGGGGGGATGGGGGCCAAGGCAGGCTCACAGGCCATGACACACATTACTTGACGCACTACACCCCTGGTACAAGCGTTGTGGGGTCACTCTGCTATCGTCAGCACGACCGATAATTCTGATGAACGCAGGTTCTCTGTGAGGGGCGCTGGTGTCATGACCAACCACCACATCCCTTACCTTCAATCTGGATTGGCTTTCAATCTGTGATATGGTGCTGCTGAATATTGAAATGGAAAAACTGTTACCATATATGTTGAATGAAGACATTAATAAGCAATTTAAAAGTATCATTCAGCCCTTTTATATGAACTTAATTCCCAATATTAATCCTTAATACTGACATTATTTTCAGATATGAAGTAAATACCTTTACACTGCTACTACTCCGCGTGCTCATGCTATTGAGGTCGGAAACATACATCACGATAATATCTATTACTGTAACAACCGCAGGACAGTTGCCATTGCTTAATGCGCTCGGTGTGTGATGATCAGCGCGAAATATAAAGGGTAGAGTGTATAAATCATAGCTCAGCAGTGAGTAGGCCATCTCTAAATGGTGTTATGTTATCTCTGAGCTGTGGCTGCTCTCTCGTCGCTCTAAATGGGCTGATCTCTGTCCCTCTCTCCCCATCACACCCAGGAGTAATGCCACAGGATAAAAATACATCCATTTTAGACGGCTATTACGCACAGCACCTGACTAATCACGCTCTTTTCCTCCTTTTTCTCCCGCTCGCTTTGCCATTCCTCAGAAAGAAAATGCACTGATACTCTAGTTCATCTACAGTCCATTATTCCTCCCTTTGTTTTTTCCACGAGACGTTATATTAACAAGACCTTTGACAATGGGGCTGGATGCGGCTATTAATACGCAATTAGGACAGATGATTATGAGCAGTCTGTCTAGAAGAAGAGACACGTATCCAGTGGGGTCATCATCACATCCCATTCATATAGTCATCCACTCACCCACACCTCTCCTCCCGCCCTATACCCACAGACACTATCAGTCTGTCAGCCTCCGCCACAGAGACAAACACTCAGAGATTATCTATGATCGTCCGCCATACCACCAGACAATCCACCCTCCCACATCTGTGCAAGTGCCCAAGTAGACAACCCCCTTTGTGCTTGTTAACCAGATTTATATGCAGTGTATTGCCTGGCTGAGAGGCTGTTGACCACTGAGCTTTGTGGCGAGTGATAAACCCTTTCAGAGCACAGGACACAGCACAGTGTGGCCATGCTAACAGGTACGTGCTGTTCTGTCAGGTCAATGTATTGGTTATAATGACTATGTCAAGAAAATAAGCTGCATCAAGCAAGACACAATGGTCTCAAATTCAGCTATCGTTTAGAATGGCTGTGCATATACATGATGCTAGGTTTCCCTAGTGGGAAAAATCACCTGTCATGCTTATAAAAACATAATAATATTATTGCATGTGAATGTCTCATTTATCAAGCTTGTAAACGAATCTGTCAGAACTCATCCATTTGTATTTGGTTTCTGCACAATGACCAGATTGCTCTATTGCACAATGGCGACGAGACAAAACAAGTCTTACATTTAAGCTTGTTTTCTTTGCTGTCAGGAGCAAATATCATGAACTGCCTAAGGCACCCAGCCACAACACCAAGTGTCTGCCGTGGCGTCTCGTGTGTAGAATATTTCATTTTTAGATTATACCAATAAATCTGGCTCTAGGCAAACCCTTGTGTTTCACGTCAAAAACTATTCCAGAGCCACTTATGCACTGGATTGGCATGGGATTCTTAACGGCCCCTTCTGGTTGCATTATTAGCACTGTGACATAATAACGTTTCAGTCCTCCTCTGAAACATTGGTGCTTATTGGTTGTGAGTGCCTGACTGTGGCGGAGCACAGAGGCCGTGTCTGGTGTGTGTCGTGTGTGTGGCCCCTCACTGGCGCAGCTCCAGAGGCGCATGCTCCTCGCGCACGTCTACAGCTGGCCACCTCTGTCCGCGCGCCTCCTCTTATCCGACAGAGACCTGACAACCCGGCTGGAGCTTGACCTTCTCGCCATGTTTGCCTTATCACTCCACTACAACATCAGAGCCACGCTCTGGGAATTTCAATGACGCCGGCCGGGGACTCTCATGGCTGAGACTGTCTGTCCGCCATCTGGCACTGAATCCAAAATCTTTAAAGCCCCCAACCTATTGCCTGTGGCTCACACATAGCAAACCATTAGGGCCAGACTGCAATGCACACCTGCCTGCTGCTTAACTGCACTGTTGGCTCGGGTGCTGAAAACATAGTGGATGTAGGAGACTTGATCCTGACTCTGGGCACAGATTATTTCTGCTCAATAACTCAAGCAGGTGCCAGTCACTAATCACTCAGCCACATGTAAGCAAGTCAACATTCAGTGGCAGTGGGATTAGGTTTTCAGGAAGGAGGACAGTGTTGAAGATCTTCAGTGTGAAAGCTGGTCTATGACCAAACAGAGTTGGCCATATTATCTTTAAATTAGTGTGGTCCTTTAAAAATCACACGCCCTTGGTTGTCTTTGAATTACTTTTACATCAACACAAATGTTTGAATATACCATCCTGAGAACACAGCAATATCCAAATACTGTAGGCATGTCTCATTACCACTTTGAAAAACAAACGTACTTCTATTACGAATTCTATTATGATTTCTATTCATGCTATTGCTCCCTGGTTCTCTATTTCAGTGTTCCCAAAGAGATAAACACACAGTCTGGGCTACTTCCACAATGTTTTAATTCTGTTTGATATACTTTGTACGTCCTTTTAATTGTGTTCTTTACTTCTTTTAATTCTTTTAATTCTTTTAATTATATTATTAATTATCTTTCATTTTGTCTTCATCTTTCCTTTGAATGTTCCTTTTGTTGTCATTTGTATTGAATTGCCTCTGTGTATGAAATGTGTTATAAAAATGAACTTGCCTTGCCTTGCCTTGCCTATGGGGTGACTGTGGCTCCCTATTGTGTACATTCTGAACTGAAAGCTCTGATTTCTCTTACAGGTTCATTGGTTTACAGGAACAGTTGCGCTTAATTTAGGGCAGTAGTCATCAGTTACCCGTGTGAAGGTGTCTTGTTAGTCTGCCTACAGCGAGTTGGCTAACCCCACTGCCTCAAAGCCCCGCAGGTAAGTTGCTTATTACTCAGCTGTTGGCCTGGCATATGTCTTTGTCTAACATGCCTCTTTGAGGAATGATGCAGAGAGCTGGAGTCCACCTTAGGATGGAGCATGAAGTACAAAGAGGAGTGCTTTCACCCGTTTAATTTGAGGAATAATTTACTGAATCAGGAGGTTAAATGTGGGATGCTTGGCTAGAACTGAGAGCCACCGCAACAATCCATCTCTCCAGCAGAAAGGTTTCAGGGGTCATTCTGCCGGGAAAGAAGAGAATTCACGCTCACTGCACACACAACCAGTTTCACCTCCGTTATCCTTTGTACCACAAATCAACAAATAATGTATTGGCTTTGCCTGGAAATTAGCTCGTAATCCGTTTAGATAAGTACAGCGCAAGATTCTAGAGAAATTCCCTGCTGAGTTTCCATTCAGGCAGAGGAAGAAGCTGCTTACTGTCATCACAATAATACAACTGAGATTAGAGGGCAACTAGGGTCTCCAGAGTCTCGCTGCAGCAGCATTTTTCCAACAAATTAACTAAATCCATTTGTGTGATATAAACAGGTTTTAAAATGTTCAAGGAGGGAGTTTGTAAAATGTCAGAATGACTACTACTTTATGTCTTGGAAGACAAAAAAATCAAAGATCGAAAACCAAAACAGATCTCTGTTTTGACAGAAAATCTCATTCTGCTAGACATAGGGGATAAGTGTTATCTTTTAATTTAGTAATTCAAATAAATGAATGTATCCAGCTCCAAATTGCACAGTCGGGACTTAAAGAGGGTCTACTTTTGCAAATATGAATTCCTTTCATGGTCATGTGCTTAACGATCACTTAAACCAGTTAATGATCTGAGTTCAACACTAAGTGTGTGCACCAGTTGGAGCAGGTCATGATATACAACAACACAATTCTTATGGTTCTTACACACCTCTCCATGGTACCTCGTTAACTATATACAGTTAAAACAAACTGTTCCTTAAAAATTCCAATCCCATTCTGTTTCGTGCATGTGTGTGTGTGTGTGTGTGTGTGTGTGTGTGTGTGTGCGCGTGTATATATGTCATTATATAATCAAGGTTAATAGCTTGCTGAAAATTATTCAATTCAGAGGGCGATTAAATAGATAAATGACCCCCAACACAAATTGCTATGGTTATGGCTGTTTCACTGAGATCAGACAGTGCGTCTGATACAAACCCTAAATTTAGGCAAAGAGATGGCAGAGATGAGAAGGAATCCTCAGGCGATGAGGGAAAGATAATCGATACGTCAGTCTGTTAAATCACTGGCATAGACATGCTCAATCACCCCCGCCTTGCTCCACCTTGAGATGCGCCGGGAATTTACAAGGAGAAATGCACGTGGAGAGGGAAGCACCGGCATGCGCGGGGAAACGGACCTATGGGCGCGACCGTTACCCTCCTCGCCGTCGTTTTACAAACATAATGGCACCGCCCGAGCTGAAACGTATCACATACGATGAAACAAGGAAAACAACTCCGGTTGCCGTTCATTTCAATTTAAGATACGCTGATATAACATCTACATCGCATGCGCGTATTTCCTTTGAAACTGCCACTGTTTATTTACGAAAGGGAGATTCCAAGAGCGCGTTGTTGGACTTGGTAGGCAAGTCACAGGTGCTACGATTGAATCCACCAACCGAGCAAGAAACTGTTGACAGAAGTCAACAACCATCATACCTTGTAATCTTACAGACGCCACACACCCGAACCTCCCACCAGAAGCAATTGTTCGCTTCAAAATACGGATTGGAGGTTAGGGTTCTCCTTGTAATTCCCAAAACCACGTCTCAAGAGTTGCCGCGACAAGGGGCAAGGTAGACGGGCTAGAGGCAAGTCTCCGCCACCAGTGATAATCATGCCCCTTGTGAACATGGGAAAATCCTGGGTATATTTCCTCATAACCACTTGTAGACTGCTTGTCGTTTGCCTCAGCGTTTGGACCGACTAACGGGACGCTGGTCACGCTCAATAATGCGCACAAAAAAGATAAGAGATTAGCACTCATTTACGCACGCAGGCCCGCACGCGCTGTCGCCTTTGCACACCCTCTTTCTCAATACACACATATACACACGCTTTCTAATAAAACCAGTAGCTGCGACGCGCACACGCACACATACACACACAACGCAGGCTCGCCTTTCAAGGATGTATGGATGAGAATGTAATGACCTTGTCTTTACCCGCCAGGATGGCCTAAAGTCACATTGACATGGATACTAATAACTACAAAGTAGCATAAGCAAGAATGTCAGAACAACAAGTGAACATTGACCAGGCAAGCGGGATCCGAGTACTCTACTCAGTAGTCTAATGACGGTTATTACTATAGAGAAACGCACTGTCTGTATCGCTGGGGTCATTGCCCACATACACATGAAATGCATTCACCAGGAATATCAACTAGATAGTCACACTGCAATATTTTCAACGATGGGCAATACCACCAAGTATTGTTATTGCAAGGAGTACTGACCCCGAGGATAACTGGTTTGTGTTGAAAGGGATGCAAAACATCTGCTTAGTTGTGGATACCAACACTCCTAGCTATTCAAGGGCGTTTTTACCAAACAAACCAAACAGTGAGGAAAGAAAGTGGAAAAGCTACGCGTATGGTGTGTCCTTACCTTTGTTATCCTCGTCCTCGCGATTCAGATGCATGACTGTTCACTTTTTCACTTCAAGGCTGTTTGTAATTGGTCTCCTCTCCAAAAATTCCCAAATTCTTTGAATAGTTTCGTGTCCGAGTATTGTGTTGCTTCTCTGCGAGCGATCGACCGTGCGCGCGCGTGTCCTCAGCCAGTGTTTCGCTCGAGCAGGTAGTCAGTCGGTGGTGTTGCTCTCTCCTCCTTCCCTCCTCCTCTTCCAGCTCCCTCCCTCTTTCTCTTCCTCGCTCTCTCCCTCTTTGCTTTCCTTGTCCTATTCCTTACAATCCCTACAGTCGATTCATGGGGTTGTGACAGGAAGCAAGGAGAGGGATTTTGGTGAGGAGGAAGATGAATGATGGGCAAGTGGCTGTCTCGTGTGTGATCGTCGGCAGCTGGAATCATCAGCTCGTGTCCCCGCCAGATGATTGCACGAGCCATTCATTGGTTTGCCTACATTACAACGCGTGCCTCTCCGTCTACGCATCCAACTGGATCCCACTGTTCAATTGATCAGTCTGGTTGCCTCTTCTGCTGGATGTCCTCATAACCACACATCCTTAGTTTTCAGCACCAACCCCTTTGGCCATTTCCTCATTCTAATGTGATATTATCTGAAAGTCTGAGAGATTATATAAAACTCTGACTTGACATTTAGTGACATTTGTCACAGTTTGGCCCAGAGGTCCCTTGCTTGTTCAAGAGTCTTTGTGGAAATATTTTCTCAGCCTCTCTCAAGAGAAAAACAATCAACTATTGGTCTGTGGGATATTGTTATTTGCCTCCAACACACACACACACATGCACACACAACTCTACTCTGCAGGATTTCAATATGTTTAGTGTAAAAGCTCTTTGCCTCCAGGATGTATTTTAGAGGAGAAAAGACAATAAATTAACTCATAATTACTGTAAAATAGCAAGGTTACACTAGTTTCAATTTCACAGTAAAATTTCTAAGTGACACTATTACCTTCCCAAATTTCCCTATGGGATAGAATCGCTAACAGATAATTGTGAAACATACAGTGATCATCATGGCCAGGGTTGTTATCACTATCATCTGACGAGAAAAAGAAAACACTGAAGAGAAAGTTTTTGAAAGGCATTAAGTACAAACAAGTAGCCCAGAATAGACACATCTGTGGCTATTTTTGTTGTCTTCCTCTCTTAGATAGCTTAACCTTGAGTGTTGTGTTCCGGTGGCCAATGACACCTCCATGAGATGGGAGATAATATGCTGGCGCTTGGAGCAACTGGCTCCGTGCCTCGCCCTGTATCGCTGGACACATTTGGCCCAAAGATATCACTTTCTCCCAGTTATCAGTGGGTCTGACTGTCTGATTTTCTCAACCCCCCACCCACCACCTCCCCCACCTCGCCCGCTCTCTCTCTCTAGGACGTTCTCACTTGTCTTGCCTTTCATCCATATCTGTCACTTATGCAGATGCACAAATGTGCGTTTCTACAAACCTGGATGGGTGATCTGTCTTGTACACAAAGAAATGTCCTCCAGATCATTTTCATAGAAATGTTCTATATCTGAGTGTACTGACTATGCCAGTTCTCTCTCTCTCTCTCTCCCCCTCTCTCTCTCTCTCTCTCTTTCTCTCTCTCTCTCTCTCTCTCTCTCTCTCTCTCTCTCTCTCTCTCTCGCACACGTGCTCTCTGTGCATCATCTCTTAGTTGAATATTCATCAGTCCGCCTCGTTGTTGCCTCAGAGCTCCAGTCAACAAGCAGGCCTTTCATCTCCTACTGTTTTCCTGGGTGATCAAGCTTGACGGTATGAGTGATGCTAGAGCCTTGATCTAACCACCTACCTACTCAAACCTCTAACATCAACAGCATACCCGTATCTCGTGCTTAAACCACACCAGTACATCAGAAGAGTCTGGTGCACATTGATTTGAAGCTGGATAACAGCAGATGATAAGAATGTCAATCAACCATGGTCCCCCTACCCCATCTCCACGCCAGGTAAAAAATAATAATAATTATACCAAATGATAAAATGACCACAGAGAATAGGTGATCATTTGTATGAGGCTCTGGACACTGTTATGTTGCATGACCCCCATATCTTCCCTAAAGACAGAAAAACAAACATGAAGGAACATGTGTGAATAAACACACACTCAAACAGTCACAACCCATTCCCATAAATACACCCCCCCCCATCCCTTCCTTTGCATCTAGGTTTCAAAGCAGACCCTTTGGCAATACATGAAACATTTCCTCCATGGGCAAAACAATCTAATAAAATGACCAACAGTCAAAAGTGCTTATGCACGTAGGCCCTCACCAGCCTATGGGCAGCAGCATACACACTGTTTGCAGCCACTCTATCCCTGCCTGCTTGGGAATCCCTTCCCTTCCATGTGCTGGCCTTAGTTGTCTAGCATAGTCTCAAGGAATACGTTGGCGTTAATGTTTTTTAAGGAACCAAAACCAAAAAAGACCAACATAAAGCCACCTTTTGCCTCGGTTAAAACCAGTTAAAATCAATTCAAATGGCCACAGGGAATAAGAAGCTCTAAAAACAGAAAACTGCCAGGGATGCTTGGGAAAATAAGATGGATAGATAGATGTAATGAGATGTGAGGAAAAGAGATGAGACGGGTCGTGACGGAAATTGATCGAAATGGCGCTGAGGACTATTTTCTGCCCCGGCCCTGGAGCCCCCTTGCCTGGATCGTCTGCTCTGTGCCTGGCATGTGGAATAGGATCCTCAATATACAATCACCTTATCTTCTTCTTCTTCTTCTTCTTCTTCTTCTTCTTCTTCTTCTTCTTCTTCTTCTTCTTCTTCTTCTTTCTGCAATCAGTGGATTTATTCTCAAGGCCAGATTTTCTTAAGTGGTGGATGGCATGTCTGGTTGCCTGAAGTCTCACTGAATCGGTTCTCTTTTCTCTTTTACTCTCTAGATGTTTCTCTCTCCTGTTAGTTATTAACTGAATACACACACCATGTCCACAGATATTGATAGAATCAGTCCCTGAATAGATTGCCACTTTGGGACCATTTCCAGCATCTGTTTTAGAAATTGATTTATTTAACAGTTTTTCTTCAGAATAAGAAAATCACATTTAATGGATTTGCATGTCTGAACAGCTAGCTGGAGAAAGAATGGAGACATTAGCATTCATGACTAAAGTGGGGCAGTTTGAGCCAATATTTCAACTGAAAAGTTTCAAGTGATCCATAATTTAATTATAAAAAATAGAAATATTCTGATGTTGAATAAATGAACGGACAGCTCACACAAAAAAAAAAAAAAATCTTTCCTGCACCAGTGACACATTGCTGCTCTCTGCTGGAGAATTGGCAGAACTGCAGAAAACACCCGAAGTGTGACGGTGCCAATCAACATGTGTTCCAAAATATCAAAATTAAAAATAATATTTAAAACTCAGATACAGTCATTAATCATTTTCTCCTCATAGGTGAATATGTATAATGTATTGGCACAAGTATTGACCTCATTTTAAAGTAATAAACGAGACATTTATGAAGTCATGGGGAAACCAAAACACTGCCTTTAAGGTATAATTTTTTCCACCTAACTTCACCCAGACAAATTACTTTGACCTACTAGTTGTCAGCTCAGAACGTATAATTATGAATTTTGGAGCTGTGGGCTAATTCAATTGACCTTATTTAATATTCAGCATTAAATCTCCAGAACAGAACATTTCCTAATTTGTGAATGAAAAATTGTCTTGGACTCGGATTGCTCTGGTGGTCACAGTGGAGCATTAACTTGCCGTACAGTACATGTTGGGAATGTGAGCATTACTGGGGAAATCAAATGCTAATGCGCTTTAGGTTTTCAAAGGCTTCTCTTCTTGTTTGAAACATCAACCACATGAGATGAGTTTGGCAAGGCGGTGACTCTAGAGCCTCGTTGCCCTGGTTACCACTGTCCGAAGGACCACACGCAGTCCCCTGGGAGCGGTTACCGGAGGAAACGTTGATTTCATAGCGCCAACTGTGCACGGAGCAAAGAGAAAGAGACCCAGGCAAGGACAGCACGGGCCGTTCTTTTCATTGACAAACAATCAAAGTGGGGCGAACAGCAGAATGTATTCTTTTTTAGCATTTATTTGAAATAGGACACTTGGACATAACTGTCTTTCATTTTGAATATTCACTCCTACATATATATACTAATGAATACACGTATGGAGTTTCTAAAGCCATTCAAACACACAAATGACCTCTATCTCTCCACCAACAATCTCCCACCGAAGCTTCTGAAACTCTGATTCTATCTTCAATAAAACTGTAAAAAAAAAATAGCATGAAAGGTTTACAATGGTAATCAGAGAACTATGGATTATTTAAAATGACATATTTAACCAACAGGAGACGTGAGTCAAACCTGAACTTATATTACTCTACCATTAATAATTCATAATCCAGTCCACAAGGGTCTGCAGAAGTAATAGAGTATCAGATAGTAAATGCCTAAAATAGAAAGACGGACTGAATTAAAGTGAAATTTGGATTTCGTCCATCTAAGTGTTTAAAAACAAAAATCCATACATAACACTGACACATACATAGTCCTAGGCGGTATCAAATCTTACTTTGGGTACATTACCCATGAGGCAGCTCTGACAGAGACGGTAAAAAGCACAAACACAGCATTTATCCTCAGGAGGATTTCATTTCTCACACTGAGTACAGATTACATCAAGTCAGTCATCTAAATTCCCTTATCTGGGCTTTGTCAATGCTCAACCAGTGACGAAATGCTGGGAACCAAGATTCCGTGTTCCCAGTTTGAGGAAAAATGATTGGTACCAACATGCCTTATACAGCAAAACTGCCTCCCATCTGTCTAGCTACTCTCAGCCGGAGATGTGGAGCAGTGGACAGCTGCAGAAAGGTGCTGAAAGTTTAGTTTAGTCACAGAGTGCAGAAAAGCTATGCCACGTTGCTGGAAATCATGATCTGTTGTAACCTCAAAGAAAATTCTCCAAATAACTTGTTTCCTTAATGCCCATAGGGGTCCACCCAGTGTCACACTGAGTTAGATCCACAAAGAGAACATTCTTTACATAATTGTGGGGACAATGCCATATGAATTGAGGGCAGATACAGGACAGATAAGGCCATGTCAAACAGAACCCTGACTAACTAGTGGACTGATCTTACCTTAACACTAAGATAGAAAAACAGATGAGATCAATAATCAAACATTTGACTACTATAGTATACAACTACTATACAAAAAGTGCTGCTCCCTCATACATTTCTATGTGCCTCCTTAAATATATCTTTTCAAGCTCACGTCATTGTTGTTATCTGAGTTACAGTTGAACTAAAACACTAGGCATATAATATAAACCATACTCAGTACCAGCCACGATGTCATCATCTCCTCAGAAAATCAATGACTTTTACTCCCCGTGTTATACCAGCCAATCCATACAGTGTTGTAAAATCATGCCTTATTATTACTGAAGAGCACAGTAGCTGCATTCAATTGATTCATTTCTATAATGAAGTAATGAGCATTTTTTAAAGTTTCATTGACACAGCTCTTGAAAAGAGAAAATGAAAAGAAATAACATTCATTTTCTCACACTGCCAGTGAAAAGTCAGGTCATGAATGGAAAAAAGTCTGATCTATTTTAAGACTTAGAGAAACTGTCCCGTACCAATTAACTGATCAGTAGGCTTGTATGCTTCAAGCAAGATGCTGCACTCCATGCTACCATGAACCTGCAAACTGAGATGAACTCCACCCTGCAGGGCCAGATTTACTGTCTGTGAACAATTGTCTCTATGAAAGCATTTGTTACTGTTCCCTCTTACAAGTCGATGATTTTACACAGCCAAGGGAAGGTCAGCGCCAGTCTAGACCATGACAAAGGGACAAGAATGAGTTCGGCCTCATATCTCCAAATGATGTGCAGTTTGTTCATAAAGCCATGTCTTGAACTACAAATCCCAGGGGACGCCGTTATGGGTCTCTCCTAGGCAGGAGGCTGAGGATGAGCTCACCCACGCCCAGGAAGTACACAACCTGGGCAATGCCAAAGAGGGGTGCTATGACCAGAGCACGGCAGTATGCACCCTTCAGGAAGGCGGAGGGACCCTCGTGGCGCAGGATCTTCCTGAATTAAACCAAAGAATGGACAAGTTCTTCATTTTCCAGTTGAGGTGTAAAGAAACAGTTGGGAAAATGTAAATGTAAAATGTCTGTCAAACCTAGCCTATGGTTTTAAGCCATGATAGTTTGCACTATATTATAGACTAAAAGCATAATAGATTAGCCTTTCACCTATAAGCCCTGAAGACATGTGCATTTTAGTGGCGTTACTGAATTAATGTCCATTGTCCGTTTGACTTAATGTCCATGAAAGCACCACATGATACCTTATGCAGTCGGTCACTCCAGTGTAGGTGTCTTCCTGACCTCCTCGAGTTAAAGACTGTAATCTGGTTTTAATCACTGAAACAGACACATGCACAGGTCCACAGTATTTAGCCCAAGCCAGCTATATTGTACAATATTCCAACATATACATCATCATGAGCTATAGTAATAATACTGTTCAAAAGAATGTACATGCATAAATACAAACATGTACTGTGTACCCCTACAGACTGTGAGATGCATTATGAGAGAGCAAATATGGCACAAATACCATCCACCGGGTTGACAGCCACGGCAGCAGTACTGCCTGCCACGCAGCCAGAGGTGAAGGAAACATAAAATGGGGCAGGTCCCTCTGCCCCAGATCTTCCCAAATTGTTCAGATTGGCAAACAGAGGGAAGTAGATCATAGAGAAGGGAACATCCCTGCAGAAGAGATAACAGGATGACAGTTCAATACAGACGTGTTTATGCGTGTTTGTGTTTATGTTTATGTGTGTTTGTGTTTATGTTTATGTGTGTTTGTGTGTGTTTATGTGTGTTTGTGTCTGTTTATGTGTGTTTGTGTGTGTTTATGTGTGTTTGTGTCTGTTTATGTGTGTTTGTGTGTGTTTATGCGTGTTTGTGTTTATGTTTATGTGTGTTTGTGTGTGTTTATGCGTGTTTGTGTTTATGTTTATGTGTGTTTGTGTGTGTTTATGTGTGTTTGTGTCTGTTTATGTGTGTTTGTGTGTGTTTATGTGTGTTTGTGTCTGTTTATGTGTGTTTGTGTGTGTTTATGTGTGTTTGTGTGTGTTTATGTGTGTTTGTGTCTGTTTATGTGTGTTTGTGTGTGTTTATGCGTGTTTGTGTTTATGTTTATGTGTGTTTGTGTCTGTTTATGTGTGTTTGTGTCTGAGAGACACTGACAGTCTGTATGCATGTGTGCACGGACATGCGTGTGCGTTTTGCTCAACCTCAGTAGCGTGGCTCCAAGGCCCTTGTACAGTCCAGTGATTCCTTTCCTCTTCAGAAGGTCTTCGGTCAGCTGAAAGGCTGTGGGAGACTTCAGTTCCAGGTGGCCTGAAGCAGCTCTCCCCTGAGCCAGTGCAGTCGCCTTCCTTTGGGCCTCTGAGAAACATCCACCAGCATCGGCCCAGCATCATCAACATGGGACAGGATGGCATGGTGAAAATACCAGTCTCCCTCTTACCTATCAGCCCAGCATCATCAACATGGGACAAGATGGCATGGTGAAAATATCAGTCTCCCTCTTACCTATCCGTCCAGCATCTTGGAGTTGAATCTTCAGCATCTCCATTGGGGTGGTAACAATGACCTGTTGTGTGCACAAACAGTAATATCACACACTGCACAGCTGCAGGCATGGGTCTGTGTTCATCATTGGAGATAACGATGTCTCTGAGACCAGGACTGGACTGGCTTCACAGCAAAGCCATCTGGCGCTGCAGTGTTTCTCAGAGCCACATGGGGGCAACAGGGAAACGCGGTATCATAACTCACCTGGCAGGTACCTGCTCCACAGCCGGCCAGCATCTCTCGCAGCAAAGTCAGCTTCTGGCTAACAGGGGGAGGGAGGTGACATAAAGCAAAACAAGTATTTGACAACTCTGGGATTAATGCATATCCTTATTCATTCATTGGAGGCACAGCTTTAGCAATGTTCACTAATTATGAGGCAAAGATACAAACATACACACATGCACACACACACACACACACACACAGACACACATATACACAGTCGCAAGCTCACACACAGGCAGCTTTAAAAAGTTAATAATTCACCAGCTCAGCTCCGCAGAACAGTCAATAATTCAACAGCCTGGTTTTAGTTGTCATGGAGACATACAAAAATAGTCCAAAGATAGTCCAAGAAGACACAACAGTGTGGGTTTGTGAATGATCTCAACTTTCCAAAACATTTGCCATAGATCAAATGATACACTTTCTTCCTAAAATAAACCACAATTCCATTTTCCTGCGACTCCTGTTTCAATCAATATAATTCATATTACAATGCTTCAAAATAAATACAGTGGCTACAGAAATAATCTTTTATAGTGTAGTGTGTTTATCATTGTCGCATACCCATCCTTAGAAAGTTGTTGTCGAAAGAAATCATTAGCAGCCAGCTTTATGGCTTTCTCTGGGGTGACCAGGGTTAGGTTTACTGCTGCACCTTCAAAACATTCAAAGCATAAGGAAAACTCATGTTCACAGTCACAGTTGTGTACATTATGTGTACATTGTCAGATGATGGGTAAATGGGTGAATTGTGATTGAATTGTATATGTTTTCTATTTGCTCAGACTTACCTCTGTACATCCCAAAGTAGCCATCTGAGCGAACGGTTTTGATAAGGCAATCTGACCTGTAAGAGGCATGATGAGTGAAAACATTTTCAGCTGAAGGAAATCAGAAATACTTCTATGTAATATTACTTGCTGAATCTCTATGCAGCTATGGCCAGCTGAGTGATTGCAACATAAAGATGGACTGGTCAGCACATTGGCATTTCAAACCAAAACAATAAACAAGCTTTGTTTGTTCATTAAACTGTTGGGAAAAATGCTATAACTATAGGTGACAAGAGGATATCTCTCTAACTATTCCCTGATTTTATAGGTAATAAATTATACACATTTTGTAGAATGCCCCAAAGTAAAAAACAAACCACAAACCATTCCATTTCCATGTCAGAACTGCCAGAAGACGCCATCAAACACAGATGAGCTAATTTTCCTCCCATGCTTTCTAATTAGATATGCGTTGCATTCCATGTACACCGTGTTTGAAAATGAGTGTTCTAAATGGCTGCTGAAAGCAATAATTTAAAGTTATTTACAATAGAAAATAAGGTGGCCTGGAAGTTTATGGTTTCTCCATAGTCGCGTAACATGTATTCTGGATGTATAAGGGGGGTGGGTCGGGCTATTGTTTTATTTAAAGGGATATTTAGGTAGCCAACAAACAAACCTAAAGTACCTGACACATATACTTAAAAATATATTATAATAATGTTTTGGAGGTTTAAATTGCGGGGGTCAAATTGACCCCAAGGATAAAAGATGTTAGTACATTTGAAATTTGAAGTAAATTTGGAGGGTTAAGAAGCCATCTGTATGATGCTGGAAATTGAGCTGAGTGTTAATCAAGAGACTTAGCTCATCATGAGTAAATGTTCCTAAGAACTTCAAACAGTCAATAACGCACTGAATCGGTCACTGAGCGAGTGACTGGTGGGCTTTCCTTGTTACCGTCATTGCTATTATGGTTAGGAGTGCAATCAGTTGTTACCATTAGCTAATAAGTCTGGATGTTGGCACACTTGGATCCATTAACTTGAGTGTGTGTACATAACTCTTCATCATGGCAATTTCTGGTTACTAACAGGGAGGTTTTGCCTACATGCTGTTGTAGAGACGAGACCCATTCTGTTGATTCTGGAGCCTAGTCTTGGCCAAGTCGATTGGAAACACACAAGTAACTCCAATCAGTCCAGCTATGCCTCCATTTATAAGCTTGGCAGGCAAACTGAGAGATAAAGAAATAGAGAGAATAGGAAAACATTATATCTTATGTCTTACATGAACCACAGAGATCACTTATAAAATATATATCATAAAGAAAAGTAACAGTTATATTTTGGGGAAAAGATTACCTGATTGTGTTGTCAGCCATCAGTTTAACTCCGGAAAAGGCCCCCCAAATGCAGACAGTCTGTCAACCTGAAAACCAGTGTACCGTGGGTGTGTCAATATTTACATACATACATGTCCTCATCGCATTTAATTTGCCTTTCTGTTTTACATGCTACACAACAGGTGTCACAATGTTGAGAGTTCACATATTTGTGTCAAGTCTAGTAAAAAGAATAACCAGCCATCTAAGAGTTACAGTTAAATGAAACTAGTGAAATAAGAACCCTGTAGACTGTAGGCAGTGTATGAGTCCTTCACATGTTTTTTTTTCTTTCTTGATCCTCTCCTGGTGAACCTCAGGGTACATCTGAGTAAAAACTGGCATCATTATCATCATCATCATCATCATCATCAGGATCACCATAGCTGTTTCCAGTTTGTCGACTACTTCAATTTGATCTGGTAATCTAATCTCTCTGTGCTATTACTGTCTTTTATGGCCTCCCTGAGGGGGGAATCTGAGGTGTATTGGTATTATGCTCTGTGAGCCCTGTAAAATGAGCCGACTATTAAAAAGAGGGAAATTATAGACGCTGTCACACCCTCTATCTAAGCCAATCTTGCCATTCTGCCACTCTACTGTGTTCCTTTCTTACTCTCCAAATATTGAGATCCATACCCTTTGGCTAGAAGTGTGTGTGCCTACGTGCATTCGTGCCTACACAATGATGGTTTTGTTTGTACAAAACAATGTATTCAGTATGTGGGGAACATACAGTAGTTTACCTCATACAGCCATATCAGGCAGCATCTTAAACACAACCAACATCCAACATGAATCTTAAGCACACACTGTGGTACAGTAACCATAGCAACTATTCACAGGCGCCAAACCAGTGCTATAATTACCATGGTAACAAATAATTGAAAAGCAAAAGTTGTGATAATTTGTGCCAAATACTTTTTTGATGTGTAGCCTACACACAAGACCGTGCCTACTGATCAATGCATATCCCAGATTCATGACAAAAAAAAAGCCATGTCAGAGCCGTCCTAAAGAACATCTAGAGACAATGCAGAGCATAAGCTCACAAGTACCACTCTGAACTACACAACTCAAAATGTCATTGGCCAAACCGCTCTACTCTACCATGAAATTATATGAAGCACACCATCTCTCTGCGATGTCAGAGTTGTGTAAGAGATATTTGAGCTCTTTGCTTCTCTCTCTAAATCCCATTTTCCCATTGCTCTCTCATTCCCTCTCTTTCCTTCTCCAGCCTGTCTGAGTGCTTTCTGTTCCGGTCTCCCTTACAGACAGATTTGTAACAATACACCTGTGACCTAACCTCTGGTTTTGTTTCCAAAATAAATGGAGCTACTGTGCTTTGTATATCTGTGTGACTGTCAGTGAGAGAGTGAGTGTGAATGAACCTACTGAATGTAGGTTTGCCAAACAGCGCTACGTTGCAAACACAAGATTGTTTGAACATGTTATTTTTTCATTGATGCATTTGCTAAATTGATTAGTGGTGTATATACAGAGCCATATACACTGTTTTATTGAGTTTCACATATGGAAAGCACATGAGGATAGGGATAGGGTTGTAATATATGAAAAAGGATAGGGATCCCTAATGTAATATAGAACACCCCTTTCACTAGAGATCCACTGAGTATCAGTCATGTAGGCAATCACAATGATACCAAATACCAAATACCAAAAGAATAGAATAGATACTAAAATGGCAAAACCATTGAGACAACTTACTATTTTGACCTGAATTTAACACATAGCAGAATGCTCATTATGACTGCCTACCAGTATGCATTATCATCTTACTAGCGGATGTTTGTGTGGCATGTCGTGTTTAACTGAGTAATCAAAAGAATCGCTGTACTGATTTTTTTTATTTTCAACATAAAGAATGGGCATATGATCATTTTCCCAGTGATAAAAGTGTTAAGGTATTGGAATGATTATAACCATCCTGAGAAGTAACACTTAAATTTGTTTTTAATCTAAAAAAAACAAGGGAGCAACAAGCAAAATGAAAAAGAAAAAAGAAAGAAGAGACTAATCTTACTTGATTGGTGGACGGTGTCCCTGCATACCATGGTCTTTCACGTCTTCTTGGTTTTTCCAGTCTCTCAGCCCTTCTCCTCGTCTCTCTTATCACCCTTACAGTTGAGCCTTCACCAGCAAAGGAGCGGTTTTGAGCACTGTTCTCATTGGTTGGCCACAGGTGAGGTCTGGCTAATGAAGCCTGTGTATTGTTGCTTGTGTTTGTGAATGCATGTGTGCATATCTCTCTGTGTGTGTGTGTGTGTGTGTGTGTGTGTGTGTGTGTGTGTGTGTGTGTGTGTGTGTGTGTGTGTGTGTGGGAAGGCGGTATAATGTTTCTACAAAAAACTTTACACACTGCACACAATACAGGGGTAGGCTTGAAAGGTACTGAAGGAGTGCCCTGTCTGATGTCTGCCCTGAATAGGGGAATTGTTTTTGCACCTGAGTTAGGCTGCCCACCTTTGTGGACCGGAGCGAACCACATCATAGTAACCTTGTGCCCTGAGTAAACCACATCATAGTAACCTTGTGCCCTGAGTAAACCACATCATAGTAACCTTGTGCCCTGAGTAAACCACATCATAGTAACCTTGTGCCTAGAGACTGGCATGCTCAGAGTTGGTGTGAGACACTGAGGTCAAAGACAAGCTAAGAAATGTGGAAATAATTTGAGTGCGTCATTTTTATATTACAGTTAAAAAAAGAATGAATTCACTATTCTGCTGTCTCGTCAATAATATTATTTTTCTTTTCCCGTGTACCCCTCTAAGGACTAAGTATCAGTCATGAGACAAAAATCACAGAAACCAATTTAGCTAATTTCTTCATTAAGGAATGAAGTGACCAACGGAAAAAGTATTCAACATTCATGTAACAGACACATGTGAATCTGTTTATGAATGTAGCTGTTGTAAAATTAAAAGGTGTAATTTTATTGTGTTCAAGTGCTCAATTTCTTTACATAAATTCTCTTCAGGTTTGCACAAATGTAAACAAAAACAACAAAAAAACATAAAAAATGGATTAACTCTCTACAGGGGATGATTTCATCAACCTTTGGCATGAAGAGCCTAAACAAGGACATAAATATAATAATACTGCAGGAGACATAGTGCACAACTGATGTGGCTAATCAGAGAGATCGTACTACCATCTCGGAAATGTACTACAGTGCGCAAAGGCAGGGACTTATTTATATAATGGTATAAAACCAAATTAAATAATCATACAAACATTGTAAAAAGGGCAAATATCATATATAGATTTAAAAAAAATGACATCCACAGCAAACGACACATATCTCTGTGCAATATATATTCCGCTTTCAGATTCCCCATATTACAATGAGGATATGTTCCATGAATTGGAAACTGAGACGTGCCATTTCCAGGCCCAGAGAAATGTGCTCAAATGTGGAGATCTGAATGTCGGAACAGAATCACAACCTGATACTTTGAACACTCAAGGAGACCATTACCAAAGGAGACCATTACACAAAATGTCCCTATTGACATGATATCTTCTCACAGGAAGAATTCTGATCCCTCAACAAACCGAAATGGGAGGAATCTCTTGCAGCTCTGTCGAAATCTGGGTCTGTACATTGCCAACAGTAGGTTACGAGGGGACTCATTGGATAGATTCACATTTTGCTCACCTCTTGGGAATAGTACTGTGGTAGACTACATGATAACAGATATAAACCCTTTTTCTATCAGATCATGCACTGTTAAACCATTAACACCTCTGTCTGATCGTAGCCAAACCACTATGTATCTAAAATAGAGAAGGAATAACACCACACCTACCCAGCCCAATAAGCGGTCCCACCTCAGGAACCCATACAGATGGGCCCCAAAAAAGAACATTCAATCATGCAGTGAATGATTTGAAAGAAAGAGCACTCAGGGCTTTCTATGCCATAAAATGACAAAATCCTGTAGAAATTTCAATCCGAATCTGGCTCAAAATGTTCGAATTCGTAATCGGGCAAATTGGCCCTTATGGCAGTGAGGTGTGGGGTCCACTTACAAATCAAGAATTCAACAAATGGGATAAACATCCAATTGAGACCTTGCATGCAGAGTTCTGCAAAATAAGTAGGCTACACAGATGTGCCATAAACAATGCATGCAGGGCAGAATTAGGCCAATATCCATTGATGATAAAAATACAGAAAAGGGCAATCAAATTCTGGATGCACTTAAAAAGCAGTGACCCCCCACTACTACCATTATAAAGCCCAGCAATACCAAGAGTTGAGCAAAGAAACAGCTGGCCCTGGGCCTGAGTTCTAATTTGATTGTAATACTAGTAAGAAGTCGAATTCAGGAAGACGACCTCTTGTCTGTGGCAGGATAACGACCACATTTTAATGTTTCAAAGGAAGGGAAAACGTGATTGTTGTAAGTGTTTTTTTTTTTATATATATATATAAGGTTTTTTTAAGGAGGGAGGTGAAACACTGCTTCGCCTGTAGTCTTAGAGAAAGACTACTCTGCCCCATACAGACATAATACGATTTCTTCTGACGTGAATAGCCCACATGGTCTGAGCGCGCGTACGGAAGGAAACCGATATAATAGACACTTCTCTTCACCAATTGAATTTCACATAGGCCCGCCTACTGAAACTTCTTCCGTTTTCCAAACCAACGCAACTTCCTTTCCGCCCGTACGAGCTCTGCCGTGAACACGACATACCACGCTCTCAGAAAAGTGAGTCTTGGATTAAGTCTTATTTTGTGGATAACCTCAAAGAAATGTAGCTAAAAATGTGACGTAAACTGTGCATTTGACCATTGTCTTATAAATAGTGAATATACATTGATGTGGAGCAAAGATTTTATGTTTATTTACTGAAGGATGCTAGCTGCTGTCCGCTAATGCTAGCTCCCTTGGAATACCATGCGTGTCCGTCTAAAGTGTCCCCGCTTTCACAATTTAATGGAGGAAATGTTGAACGCTGTAGTGATACCTTTACAGCGTTAATGCAGTTGTATTTATAACAAGGGGTCGCACATTTCTTACCTGAAGTAAAATGTACGAATGAATAAAACGGCTAGGCAACTTGCTACCTAGATCAAGATATGTTTGATTTAACGGGTTGGATTTAACGTGTGTGTTTCTGTTGAAGTCTAATGTTTCTGTTGCTTTTTTATTTCAGGATGCGTTACGTAGCTGCTTACCTGCTCGCGTCCCTCGGTGGCAAGGATAGCCCAAATGCCGCCGACATCAAGAAAATCCTTGACAGCGTTGGTATTGAGGCCGATGACACACGCTTGGACAAGGTATATTTGTCTCAGCGTAACATATTGACAGTGAAGCGGGTCGAGTTGGTTAAGCCTCAAAACGATTTACCGACATGCCATACGGACAGCCTTTATTTCCTAAATGTGTTATCAGTTTGATATTCTGAGAAGTTTACCAGCAACAGATTTACAATAGTTCAGACCATCTTACTAAATGTTTGGGGTTGCCACATTTTCTGTGGGATGCAAGTGGAAAGCACAGTCGGCAGATCAGATGCTACTGAGTTGCTCCCATTTGAATGCCCTGCACATACTTAATGTTACATTGCTTGTTGCTGTGTGATAGTTATCAGAAGGCTAATCAAATCAGTATGAATTCTCAATGTAATCTTGAACATGTTATGCTTGCAGGTCGTCTCAGAACTCAGTGGCAAGAGTGTGGAGGAGGTGATCGCTCAGGGTGAGTTTGTTCATATTCATTCCAGCAAAGAAATGGCCATAAAAGCCAATATCTAAACATGTGTTTCCAACTAACCTAAACCTGGTACACACCATGTAGATTGTGATGTCCTGGATATTAATGCATCTCTTGCCCCATAGGCTACGGTAAACTGGCCAGCGTACCCTCCGGAGGCGCTGTGGCTGTGGCCGCCTCTGCTGGTGGATCTGGTGGTGCCGCTGCTCCTGCTGCCGCAGGTTAGTTACTCCTATAGGGCTGTGGAATGCTATTGCGCTCAGTAAGACCAACAAGTTGGATGGAGTCTCACATGCTTGTACACTTGTGGTGTTTTAGAAGGGTAGTATAATCTAAGATGTGTATCAATACCTGCTACTGGGACTAGGAAGACTACCTCTGGTTATTGATCACGAAGATCATTTTGCCCCCCAACTGGGCACCAATGATCCCTTTCTGAGATCCTTTATTGAAAGTAAATATGCTGTAGGTGTATAGTTAGTAGCTGGTCACAGGTATGCTGACCCTCTTTCCACAGTACTCATCAGCAAAGTCAGTCAGTAATCCCTGTGCAAAGAACACAACCCTCTATATATTTTTACACACGAGAGCTAGGTTTCCTACTTCGAGATGTAATCTAGCCAATTCAGGATGTGAGTTTGTTGCTTTTGCCACGTTTGGCCTTTGACACCTGTCCTTCTATCCCCAGCTGCTGAGGAGAAGAAGGAAGAGAAGAAGGAGGAGTCTGAGGAGGGATCCGATGATGACATGGGATTCGGACTTTTCGATTAAACTCTGAACCAAGCTAATAAAATATTTGTATAAACGGCCATTTCTGAGAATCATTGCACAGCCACGGCTGTGTTCCTCTACACCAGTTACATCTGTTTGACCAGCTTCTCTTGAACACATAGGGGATAAGTCATAGACCTAAAGAATCTTATAGTTTCTCCCTCAGCAGGTACTGTAAAGCAACTAATGGTGGATAGTTATGATGGCAGCGTTCTGCTGCTGCACAGTCATCTGTGGGGGGGGTTTGGGGGGCGGGTGTAATAACATTGTGTGCTGTGAAGTTGTAAAATGTCTGAAGAGTTTAGAAATAGGATATTGGGAGATAACGGAACTTCAGTTGATCACAGGTCTTCAGAGGTAAATGGAGGCATTTAGGAGTTTTTAGTTTTTCCAATAAAAATGAATTAAGAGCAGCAAAGGCCTTAAGTCAGCACCATCTTAGAACTAGCTGTGTTGTACTTTGAGGGATTGATATTGAGCAACATTTGTACTGGTTGCCATAAATTGTATCTTGGGCTACACTGCTAATTTTGAAAACTTTTCGTGCTTTCTGTGATGGTTTACTTTTCAGGCACAGTTAACTTCATAAGGTCTAATCAAAGAACTAATTTGCTTTACAATCTGCAAATCTGTACAGTCGCTCTTTAACAAGCCTCAGGCTGGTCAAGTTTTAGATGAATTTACCTTTGATACTGGATTTCCACCTTTCGTGATGGGAATGGTAACCAACGTGGTCATTATTTCATCTGTATGTCAATCATGTTTATTGGCATTAACATTGTCACATACAAGGAATTTGACTCTGGGTTTAGTGGCTCTCAATGTACTTACACTGAAATATACAGTATATCACAACAGTTTAGGATAAAATAAATAAATATCATTTGTATTCAACTGTTCATTAGAGTGACGGCAAAGGGGAAGAAACTGTTCCTGTGTCTGGTGGTTTTGGTGTACAGAGTTCTGTAGCGCCTGCCAGAGGGGAGGAGTTGGAACAGATTATGTCCAGGGTGTGAGGGGTCTGCAATGATTTTCCCTATAATAATAATTTCTGCAGACCTGACTGTAGTCTGTTCCTGTCCAGTTTGGTGGCTGATCCAAACCAGACAGTGATGGATGTGCAGAGAACAGACTAAATGACTGCAGTGTAAAACTGGATCAGCAGCTCCTGAGGCAGGTTGTACTTCCTGAGCTGGCACAAATATATCTGCATATATTTTTGCCTGGTGTAATTGGCATTAACCTGGAATTGGGACCGAGTGGAATAAAAGCAGAGGAGATCTGTGCTGCAGAAGCTGACTATTTTCATAGGAAATATGCAGGTCTGAAGTGGTTAGGATCATTTCCCTCCCAGCCCTAGTGGTTGGTGACCTGATCTGCAGTGAGTCAGCCACTGCTTCCTTGCCTTTTGAACATCACTGAAAGGACCAGGGTATTTATTTTCATCTCAGAAATCAGACAAAGTATCAACTCATTGCATGCATTTTTCTCCCTTGTTCTGGGTAAAATGACTCATTTTGGTACAAAGTGGCACCAACCATGCTCTGGAATGGAATTCCTTTGAGCAACATTCATGACACTGGATGAATGAAAGACATTCAGTTTACCATAAATCTAGTATTGTAGCCTGACAAATTAACAGAAAGACAAAATGCACATATTAAGGGCTTTCCTTGGGCAGCCTTCACAGAGAATTTGTACCACTGAGCTTGAGTGCCAGCTACAAAAGCCAGCAGCAGTGTCGCCAGAAAGCAGCTTCATCTCTACAGCATGACAGATTCACGTGGGAGTGGGAGAAAACCCACTACTTCAAAACAAAGAAAGTATAACTACTAAATACCCTGCTGTTCTATTTTTAACTTACGGCAGCCATTTTCTGAGTTCCACCTATTCATATATATCCATATGTGTATAAATATATGTCTTTATTAATCCGAGTCGTGGTTTTCTTGTGTTCAGGGCAGGTGAAATCAGGTCCTCCCAGGTCTGCACCCTTGAACTGTGATAGATTCTGATGTAAGCGCCATCGCTTTTAATGCAGATCAGGTCTTTGTAGCAGCCAAGTCCAAGGTCCGGTGAAATCAAATTCAGAAAAACTTAATTCAATTTTGTTCAGTTATAATACAGATGGATTCTAGTCAAGGTTTCTGCACATCTGTTTTTTGAATGTTCACTGTGGAAATGAATGAGTTTGAAATGGGAAAATCTGGAAATTCCCTTGTGGTTCACTCAGAAGTTACATTTACATTCACATCGTGTAATATCACATCAATAATCTGATCAGTCTACAGGGCTAGCATCTCTCCTGGGGATCTTTGATTTTATCTTTATACACTCTTGTCAAACAAGTTTCCTGCCTATACACACATGCTCTTTTAAAACCATTGCATACTTTGTCTTTACCTCACTCCCTCTTTCAACTGGACCCCATTGAGGTCACCTGGAAGATGAAAGGTACTCTCCAGTATTTTATATATACATGCTTGACCCCTGAACAAAATCCTCCATAGTTGATTTTCAAAGTGAAAAGTAAATCATGGTTTTAATACAGTGGTGTGGTGAACATGAAGCAGTTTTGCAAAAACAAGTGTCATGCAGAAAGGCCGTGTGTAGAGACAAGTGTCATGTAGGCTCAGGCAGAAAGGCCTGTGTGCAGAGATGAGTGTCTTCTAAGGTCAAGCAGAAAGGCCTGTTCCCAGAGATGAGGCTTGTTTTTGAAAACAGGCCTACAGGTGCAGGCTGTAGGAGACAGCAAAGCATTCCTAGAGGGGTCTCGGTATAAGAGATGCAGACAAGTCAAGGGCAGACGAAACTTCCCAAAAAGTTGTAAACAGCGTCTCTGAAACATTGGCAAGGACACAAACCTGCTCACACAAGTCACCATTGTCTTAAAATGTTTCTCCGCAACAAGTGAGCAGAATATTCTGATTGGCTGAGCTTGTATAAAATGTATAGGTTTGAGAGAATATTCTGATTCGGTCTTCTGACACTCCTTGAAGTATCAACTCTTTTTTTTTTTTTTTTTTGCACTATCCACACCAGCAGCACAAGATCACTTTCCTCCTGGACACCAACACTGTCAAAATCATTGTACTCTGTACAATAGGGTCAGACCCTTTCCTGTATCTGGAAACACTCTGTGTGAAAGTGTTCTCCCTATGTGCATGTATATGTGATTTATGTATGTATGTCGGTGAGGTGTATAAGTGTATATGTGTATAAGCTACTGGATGACCTAAATTTCCCTCGGGATTAATAAAGTATCTATCTATCTATCTATCTATCTATCTATCTCTAAGATTTGAAGAGGTCGTTTCGCTACAACAAACTCCTGCAGCAAACAGACATTTTTTTATGCACTGTTACGGAACATCATGAACTTAAAACTAGAAGAAGAAAGAAAAACAGTAATTGTGGCACGTGCAAAAGTTTGTGCATCCTTCCACTTGTAAAGACATGAACTAGTCAGTGTCATTTGATTTGTTAGAACTTGTAAAGCAGATCAGTAATTGTCATTTGTAATCGTCAGCTCATGGCAATTCCAGTGGATTTATAACAAACAAATCTGTAATTTCCACAGGGATGCCCAAACTTCTGGATACATCTGCACCTCGGATCCTGGCATTAAATTGAGAGGAAGAAGAACTGGCCATCCTCTCTGGACTGCTCAGTCAGTTACCAGAAAAACAAATAGAACAAATCCACTCCGTGCCTGGGTGGATAGCTGAAGGGCAGGAGCAGTCCGTGGGAAAACAGATCTCTGCACATCACGATGAGGCCCGACTGCAGCACATCTTCCTCTATCAGCCATGTTTAAACACAGTGCCAGGTGAACGCTGGGACAGGGAGATAGAGAATATACTACAATGGCAATCCTATAATGGCGTGCGATTATAAGAGCTTTACCTTTCTACATCGATGGTCATGATCTGCTGTCATCAGCTGCACCATTGCAAGGGGTAGTGAGGGGAAGGGGACGACCTTTGAACTGTGGTCAAAGGTAAGGGTTTTTTAGAGTGTTGTTAATGAAAAGGAATTTGCCTTGTCCTCTACCGCTTTACTTTCACTGTATTAACACTGGGCCTCTTGGCAGCTTTGTCTTAAAGGTACAATATGGGCAATATGTAGTATTAGTTGTCAAGATGCTTATAAACTGGTTTCATTCTAATTGCATTATGATATATATATATCCCTGCCCGTTTGAGGTATTTTATATAGGCGTCTAGAAGAGAAACTATTCTCATTTCTCCTGACCATCAGAATCTAAGCAAATCACTGATACAAATTCTGTTATGGTAAGCATTAAGACATTTTTTATTTGACAACAGCACTACATATTGCTTCTTAAATGGATGAATAATAGGTGTTTGCATAGTCACATGGATATGGTTAAGTAATACAGCATCAGTATTAATTATTCTGTCTTCTACTCTTTTATCTATTCTATGTTAATATGACATTTTGAACTGGTTTCAGATATTAACCACCAGGGGGTGATATGCACCAACATTGCCTAAGGGTAGACCTGGTAGGGAAGATTTCAGTCAGACTAGACCAGTAAGAGGAACAAACTGGCATAAAATAAATCCTCTCTGATTCTTTTCAGGAAGCAAAACTGACTGACTAAAATACCGTCGTCATTGTGGACAACTAAAACAGAAGTAAAACTGTTCTGATCATAAAAGCTCAAAATGAGAAAAGGATGAAAAATCCCCCAAAGCCATACACGTGGCACTTCCTATTTCAACCGTTGCCCAGGCCTGCATATGGGGTGATAGCTTATTTCTCTGAGACAAGGGTGTTTGAAAGTCTTGTCCCTCACTAATATCTGTACGTATACATGTATGTATATATCTGTGTATATATAATCTCTTTATGTATTAGTATGTATAACATCCCCCACCCATGTGTTGCCACTACTTGCTGCCCTCACCTACACAATGGCAACCACCTATAACTGACCCTTTCTGTTTGAAGGTCAAGTTTCAAAGAAAGACTCATGATCTACGCAAACATTGTGCAACTTGTGGAAGGTAAATTGGTCAAATTAAAGTTTAAAAGTGTAAAACTATTTCAATTATTTCTAGTCAGTTTTTATAATTGATATGGTTTGGTATGGGTTAAGAAAATGCTTTCTTCATATTGTAGTATTTGAACTCTACGTAGCACACCTCCACAGGTTTATTTGAATTCATCATGTGAAATAACATCACAAAGTATCGTTTTCACATTTCCATGGTAGCCGTATTTCATTTGTGGGCACGGTCCCAAAACGCCTTCCTAAGCAACAAATACTTAAAACTGGTTTATAAAGTACGTTCCCCCCACCCCCAAAGTGAGAGGTAGTTTGAATTCACACTTCCCTCTTCACAGCACAAAGGCAACTGTAAGAACAAAAGAAATTAATAATAGCGGTGTCATCTGTAAGACCCAACCCTGTTTAACCAACCTGAAAAAAATGAAGCTTGGATGAATATATACTATTGTTCTCACGTTCTGCTCTCCTCTCTTCTCGTGGCATCTAGACTGTGGTTGTTAATAGGTCAACCATACTTCTGTCAGTATTTACAGTTACTGTTTCATACAAGACAACTGACACATTCAGAATCCAGAGGGTTCCCTTTATTTGGTTTGATCAGTAATAAAAGACAACAAAGGCCAAAGACAGGAGCGTCAACCACTGAAGACAAGCAACAACAATGATAAGATCTATGGCTTATGGGAACTGTGGTTTTGGAACAGCACGGTGCAGAAGAACAAGCAGAATGTTGATAGGGGCCAACTGACTGGTCTTAACAGCAGATGACCGAAGAGCTTGAGCTAAAGAGATAAATGCAGCCGGGTGGAAGTGGTGACTGGGGGTTGGGAGGAGGGAGGTTTAGCTGCTCTCTTTGCCCAGCGTGTGCTTGTCGAACAGGTACTCGGCCATGCCGTTCTGGGGGGCGCCCATGCGGCGCAGGTTGGTCACCCAGTCTCCCAGCTCCTTGATGGACTTCACCTGCTCGTCCAGGTAGTGCGTCTCGATGAAATCACACATCTGTGAGGGAGAACAGCAGATCATGAGGACGAGGAGGAAGTTAAACAAGTTGTAACCATCCCCCATAACCAGATGACTTGGCAACAGAGATCCATCACAGTTAAGTGGCTTCTAGGTGTGTGTGTGTGTGTGTGTGTGTACTTACGTGAGGATCGTTGCGCTCGGAAGCGACCTTGTGGAGGTCCAGCAGGGACTGGTTGACACTCTTCTCCAGCTGGAGGGCACATTCCAGTGCCTCCACTCCACTTCCCCACTCATCCCTTTCAGGCTTCTGTAGGCGATACAACCCAAGCACACACACTTGTTCAGTGACACAACCTCAAACTCACATCTTATTCACACACACACACTACCCTCAACCCTGTCGGGGGGCTTTTCACAAAGCCAGCTTATGGAACCATCGCAAACAATTATAGTGAAATCCACATTGGTACTTTCCACTGAGGTCTGTGTCCTGGGTTTGGAGGGTTTCCAGATTTTACTGACCACAGTTGTCTGGCTGACTAAATATTTCGCTTTGTGAAGTGCATTTGTGCGTCATTATTCCCCATCCATCTGTTTAAATTCAGTGTCTAACTTTCGCTTAATAGGAATTGTGGCCGAAGTGCTTTTTGGCATGTCTGTTTTCCTATCTTCTGTCATGTTGGGTTTGTCTGTGAAAACTGTGACATTACAAGACATTCCCTTTCAGTTGAGGTTTAATGTCTTTGAGAGATAGGTGCTCCACCCTTCACTCCCTCCCTATCTACACTCCCCGTTAGTCACCTCCCTGTGTGGGCTCTATATCTCCTCAATGCACACCAACACAAACACCAACACCAACACCAACACAAACACAAACACAACCACGTGCTCACACTCAACAACTGGCATTCACATACCACACAGAGAGAGCTCATGAAAAGTTATCCAAAACTATATATGCTGACACACTCCCCCACAGACACACATAACAGCATGAATACACACCCTGATGTCCTGCAGGAAGATCCTGCCTCCCCTCTGGTTCTGTAGTTTCATGAGTTTCTCAGCATGTTCACGCTCCTCGTGAGACTGGGCACGGAAAAACTTGGCAAAATTATGCAAGGCCTGGTCATCCCTGTCAAAGTAGTATCCCTGGATAGGAGAAAGAGGGCAAGCAAACATGAGTGTGTTGAAACATGGCAGAGAGCAGGGTTTAAATGAGGGAAGAGATAGAGCCAGGTAAGGTAAGGGCAAGCCATGAATGAACTTTGACTTGTTTTTTTTTTTATCTACAACCAAGGATGTGAACTCACTGCTCCCAGGTTGAACTGAGGTAAACAGTCACTCACCCACTTCATGCCCTAGTCCCCCAAGTTCAATCTGCCCTTGCTACATAAGACACCACCCCTCCTCTCATTTCAGCAGTTTTCAACCCTTCTTTCTGAAGGTTTTGCGGTTTCTCTTACCATGGAAAGGTAGACATAGGAGGCATACAGCTCCAGGTTGATTTGACGGTTGACGGCTGCCTCGCAGTCCTGGTGGAAATTCTGTCTCACCTGAGCGGTCATATTTCTAGAAAATATATTCAAAAACAACAAAACATAAACAGGTGTGATAAAAAAAAAAAAAAAGTCAAAGCTGCACTGAAAGACATCTTTACAAAATGTACAATATTAACAGGGTTAACCACCCAGTAGAGTGGCCACATGGAGAAATGAGGGCATTAGGTACAGGTTTGTCCTTTAGAATGACTGTCTGGAAGTAGGCACAAAACAGGTCAAAGTTTAGTGAGATCAGGAGCTCCACAGCGGATCGGTTCCGATGCGACGCGACATCTCAAACAGCACGCAGAGCATGTCGATCTATAGCTCACCAATGGCAATGATGACGCTGACAAGCAATATCACACAGCACGCTGCTTGTTGGTCCGTAGCTCACTACTGAAATTAAACGTCTTCACTCTGCTTGTATAACTAGTTTGATATGAAACGACGTGTACGAAAATCGCGTCACTTCGTTGTTCAATTCAGGACGACACCCGTACGGTAAGGGACCGGTGGCAACCCTACCATTCAGGATGTCCTCATACAAGGTCGTCAGGAAACTAAAAGGCTGTGAAGACAGAAGTGTGATGATATAGAAACCAACATCGTGTTTCATTTTTCATGTGATCACTTCTAAAAAAAAAAAAAAAAACAGCGCCTCACAAAACATTCAGCACAAGACATTGTGACCAAAATACTGAATCTGCAATCTGCACGGGGTTCTCCCAAGATGACGTCCTTGGAGAGTGTACAGGAAATTGGGAAATGCCACTTCAGTCTGGAGTGTATGTGTAAGGGCCGATGATGAAATACAGGGAATTAACATTGGGTTCAATCTTTTCATGTACTAGCTTCTGGGACATCGGGACTCTAATCTAACGTTACATAAACACGTCTAATCCTAAACATCAATCCACCTTCTCTACAATAGAAATGTATAAGTGACCCAAACAACAATGAGGTTGCAATTATTGAGCAAGTTGAGTGTATAAACTAACGACTTAAAACAGTTGACTTTTATTCACTGCCGTTAACTTTCAACTTCTTATCTGACCTGATACAGCAGCAGAGTACGTGATAAGAAAAACGGGCACCAAGTGTCTCGTAAAGATAGTTAGCAATTAAGTGTTTACCGTGGGTTTGACTTTTGGACTGTCTTGGCTGCCACTCAAATTTTCTTCATGGATAGGTAGAGACGTCAAAGAGTAGGGCAAGATCGCAATTTATCCACTGTCTGCTATTTAAACTCAAAGGACTGTACTTTATAGCTCAGATATGCGCTATATTGTAATAAAACATATTGAACTCTCGAATGTCTTCTGATAATAGTTATCGGCCAGTTTGTTAAAAATTGGCCAGTCTGTTAAACAATCGATATCCTACGTTTAATAATAGCTTAACATGACAATGCGAACGTAGCCGATAACACAAGCATGCCGGTATTTAACCCCGTTGGGATATGTAGTTTAGGAAGACAAGGCACGGTGGGTAAAGCGTAAACAGTCTGTACTGACCAATGGCACCGACACGATACGTAAACAACCCGCTTCAGTATAGCTAGCTAAGTAGCTTTGTGGGTACTAGCACACACACAAGTGCATTTTAGTACGTTAACTTAGCTCTTCTTAGGCTAAACATTAAAATGTGTCAGCAATTCTTAAAAAGACGAGGCATAATGAAGGTAGACAGTCATAACCGGGTAACTGAATATCATCTCAACCGTCCTTTTTCAACGTCAGTAAAATTATCCAAGGGAGGCCCCGCCATAGTCCAGCTAACACTAGCGAGACGACTATGCTAGCGAGCTCCCGTTTATATTTTCATACAGACTAGTCATAGGTTGGTAGGATAGTGGTGCGTTTATCATAAAATAACACTTACCTTGTTTGATTATCTTCGTGTTAAAAGGCAATGTTTTCGTTGAAAGCTTGCAAGTAGCACAGTCCGAATATAGCTAACGTTAACTTGATAATGTTATTTCGTCTTCGTGGTGAGAAGTGCCTTCTTTTTAAGCGATATCTAATAAGCTTGTGCTGCAATTATTCTTAAATCAAAAATGCTGATTAATGAGGCGCAAGTTCAGACAAAAGTAGGGTTGCCGTTCAAGCACTGTTGAAGCAGGTAACCTTCACTCTGTCCGTGATAGATGTGACTTTCACCGTGTGGCGCAGTCAGAAGGATATGAAGTAATGACGTAGGTGTGGACCGCCTTCTTCTAGCAGCTAGCCTATGAGAAAAACTCACCTATGCATAATGACAACAAATTTAGGCTGCCATCGTGGTAACTGCGTAAACTCAAACTAAAGTTTAGAAATTGGGAGAGCATCTTTTTTTTTTACTGTAGTCTTATAATATAGGCCTACATTATTTCAGTGGTCAGAAGAATGTCTAGACAGAAGCCTAGTCCTCAAGTCCAAGGTGTTTGTGAGGAACGACTTTATCTTTAATTAATATAAATACATATAATAAACACCAGTACTATAACCATTATGTGTTGAATAAAAAAATCATATCACAGTAAACATGATCATGTAAAATATACACATTAAATGCATATGCCTACCACTACCGGCTTCTGTTTAACCATTTTCAGATACTTCTATCATCCTTATAGTAGGCCTATTAGAACATTAAGGACAAGATGCTTAATACACTAGTAAACAGCATCAAAAGTCTATTGCATTTTATTTCTGTTGAAAACAGCTGCCAGCTATCCTTCAAGCAACACAACAATCTAAAATGTACAATCAGTTTGTCATCAGATGCAAAAGTCATATGTCTGCAATGCTTTTAAAGAGACCATAAAGTAATTCCAGTCAATGCCAGCATCACCGTTTCATTGGTTATGTTTGGTACTTTTCTCCCAATAAAATATTTTATTGTTAGTTGAATTGTTCTCGTGACTGCTTTATAAAACATATGCTGGTAATATGTAAGCTTTTGAGGTTGGAGTTTTCAATGACAAATGTTTATGCCTATCATAGGCCTACCTCAAAATGTAATTGCTGTTGATGGAAACAGGAACCATTGCGTTCACAGACATCTGTAAGTCTTTGGGCTGCATTTACACACTTTTCTTCAAATGCTTGATGGATTTTCTTCAATACTTATTTCCATATCTTAAATATCTGGGTTTTTGTTTGTGAAAAAGTGGTAATTTTCCTCCTGAATATCTCCATAAATATGCAGAATATGCCTTGTTTAATCATTGATGTAATAGGTACCAAGACAAATGTGTTGGTCTCATAATACTCAACATGCATTGGGAAAGCAGAATGGTCTTGTGACAAAAGATCATTCTGGGAATTTTGTAACCGTGTCTGTTTGGAAGTTGCGCAATTAAGTTTGAGGAATAATGCGTCACTGCATTGGTCATTGTGAGCATGAAGGGTTCAGCAGATGTTGATAAATGACTCTTTGCCTGCCATGACTTAGCATTTTCTATAACCATGACAAAGTGGGAATGTTTGAGTTAAGTCAGAATTATATATGACAATGTACACACCTACTTTTGGCAGCCTTTTGGCGAGCATTTGCGTGTGTGTTTATATCACATTTTTAGACGTGGATATTATGTTCATCACACAACTTAATCTCGCTATTCTAACCCTATGTGTTATATGGCAGGGGTCAGCCTGGGAGAGAGAGAGAGAGAGAGAGAGAGAGAGAGAGAGAGAGAGAGAGAGAGAGAGAGAGAGAGACAGCAAAGAGTATATGTGTCTGTGCGTGATGAATTCAGGTATGGGAGGAACCTCTAGATCAGCTACTCTGAGGTCTTTAATGACACAGCCTGCCCCTTGGTCCACTATCATTACCACAACCCACCATCAATTTTACAACCTGGTAAATACAGTCTGTTCGAACCAAGATAAATATAGCCATGTAAGCATTTTCACAACCTTATGTGAACCGTGTAAAAGTCACTCTGCAATGTACTTTAAAAACATACATTTAATTGGGAGTCATCTTCTAAATTCTTGTTCAGTTATTTGTGACAATTATTTTTTGCCAATCAGTGCTTGAAGTGTAAAGAAGCATCATGATAGTGAGGTGTGATTTGATTGGGAAACCATATTGATTTTTGTCGACACTGCTACTGTTAAAAGTGTCATATCATTTCATTAAAGTTACAACGTAAGTGCTGTGCTGTAGCAAAGAGAGAGAGAGAGTAGTCACCCTACCTGGACTTGAACCCGGGTCTACAGGGTGCCAAACATGCACTCTGACCACAACGCCAAAGACTCAGGCTCACTGTTATGGCAGTCAGAGCAGATACTCATGTGTAGTGACGGCACATTGTCACAATGCCCCCACCTTCAGGAAGCACACCCATGCGCTTCACGCAAAGGCATTCCTCACGCATCCACCAACCGTACTTATGCCATCCAGAGCGCCCCACACACAAGTGCTTCACCCATCTATGGGGTCCTTCACACAGGGGTCAACCTACCCGGGGGTCCCTCATACAGTTTTACGGGCACGTCTCCAATGACCTCACAGCAAGCCATCCCACTTCTGACACCATTTGTAGCGAAGGGTGAGCGTAGTCACCCTACCCGGCCTCCAACCCAGGTCTACAGGGCTGCCAAACATGCACTCTGACCGCAACGCCAAAGAGCCAGGCTCGTTGGTATGGCAGTCAGAGCACATGCTCATGTGTAGGCCTATGCAAAAACACATTAAGTAGAAAGAGGAAAATCAATAAGTCAGAATTCCACAGAAATCCCTACATTTCTTGAGACGGGTTGTGCAACATGTTGATGATAATAATAGTAATAATAATGGATTTTATTTGTATAGCACACTTTAAAATACAAAGAAATCTCAAGGTGCTTAACATAGTATATACAGTCACAACAACAATAATACAAAGTAATAGAAGTGCTAATGAAGTGCAGAAAATAGGATAATATAATATACCAAAAAAGATAATACATTAATTTAAAATAATGAATAAGATTATAATGAGATCGAATAATATGTATTAAAAACAGAGTAATTTTGGACAGAGCAATTAAAACAATGCATTCTAAAAACAACACAGAAAAGAAACTAAAACAAAGACCAGGACTTTAGGTGAAGGCAGAGATAAATAAATGGGTGAGGGAATCTAGATGTATCACTCTTCCTCCCCAACTTTCATTTCAGTGGTATGAGAACACCAGGGTCCATACTTGGTAAACAGTGTTGGTTTAACCAAGCAAGAACATGGGTGTAAAACAGGTGTTCTGAAATAAGGACATCACTAATGTCACTGATGCTATAGTTTGTGGACTTTGTATTGGTAGAATGTGTTTATTCTATCTGTCCTTTCTTTCAGATGTCTCTGAATAAGAGCTGAAAATCCATCAGTACTGTTTTACAGTGGGAAATCTCCCCCTGGTGGCCAGGAAAGAGTCTCACACAACCAAATGTAACCAATGACTGATGATCAGATGGCTCAGATCTGCAGGAATGATCACATGCTTGAACTGAAATCAAATACACTGACAAATGAGGCTCAGAGAAAGACAAGAGTCTAGAGAAACATCTTCTTCTGCCATTCTAACAGCCTGGCTTTTCCAGATAGAGAAAGACGTATAAGACATTTTTTAAACTAAAAAAAGCTTAGACACAACTGTCACTTTATAGATCATGTTATACAGACATTCAATCTCTAACCTACTAAAGACAGCAAGTAATTTCATGATAAACTTTACCATGTCAACAATTAAATGATCATCTAAAATGAAGGATGATCTGTGAAGAGAATACAGGAAAGCTTGTTTTTGGCAAACATGAGACATCAAAGACAACAGTAAGAATTCAAAACGTGTGCTTCTGCATGTGCTTGGTGAATACAACCTTGGCAACTTTGATCCTAAAACTAGTGGTGGTGTGAACAGAACACATAGCAGCATGCTGTTTTGGTCCCAATAATTATAGGGATGTCCCAAAGGCTCCAACTCTGGCTTAAAAAATGAACAAATACACAGAAACAGGAAAAATAAACACGGCAATGCTTTTTTTTCTGCACCTGTGCCTTTGATACAAGTATTAAGTATACAGCAGAACACTTTTGTCTTTCATATTTTATCTTTTTGATTATTTCACAACCTATATTTCATTTAACTGTATTCTGTATTCTTAAGGTATTTTAAGATGTCTGTTATGTATTTGCAAAGGTTTATGTAAAGTACTTTGATTTACATTTGTGCATAAAATATGATGTGAAAATCAAGTCGACTTGCATTGATTCCTTCCTATTTGTTTATGAGAGCTTTAGCCTACTCCATGGCGACACTACATTATTTTTGCCACGAGAGGGCAGTGTGTTAATGTAAAATAGCGATGTTGTAATTGATTCACTCATATTTTAGCCAAGCTCAACGCATCAATTCCAAAATTCATTATCTTTCAGTTGAAAGTTGAAAGTTAACTCTTTACAGCGAAGAAAATATCGACGCTTCGATGCCTACTATCTATACCCAGGCCAAATTAGTAGGCTAACTAACGTTAAACTCCTTCGAACTTTCTTCTTTTTTTCTGGGGTTTCGGCGTGTCATATGGAATTATCCCCCCCAGACATACACACACACACACACACTTAGAAATGTACAGCCTACATAGAGTGGCATGTGTATCGTATGCACAAGTTTCAGCGATGATGTTCATGCGGACGTGCGTGGGCTTGCTCTGCTCTCTCAACGTAGTTTGCATAAACAGCACTCTCTCCACCAATCAGCTTTTAGATCTAACCACATCTTCCCTATAGAAAAAAAGCTGTCTGTGTTCTAGTACTGAGTGGTCACCTCAAAGCAAATACGCAATTGTGTGAACAGTGATTAGCAACTGTATCATACCACTTTTGTAACATTTCTGCGTTATACGGTTCACCTGGCTTTTAGTGCACCTTCATTGTCCTCCCCGGCCTTCTCTGTGGTGTTTTTGTACATTTTTGAGGATGTCGGTGGCCGGATTCAAGAAGCAGTTTCATAAAGCAAGCCAGGTAAGAAGATGCCCCGTTACTTTTCGTGGTGTCTTTTCATTATCTTGACATTATATTTATAATTGCTTGCTACCTTACATGAACTGTTTAACTGAAAATCACAACTGACTGTTTACCTCACCAATCCCAGCCATAGCCCCAAAGCCTGATACCGTTGTGTTGCATTGCTCACTCCAGCGGTTGCCTGAGGAATGCAGTATGAGAAATTAGCCAAACTGTTAGAGTGGTGAAACGTTTGAATCGGAGATAATACACTTGCTTAAAATGCAGTTTCCTTAATAGATACATTATTTGAGGCTCTGTCTAAGTTGTAGCAGATAGTTCAGCCATCATCTTAAAGCCTGTAAGCACTGGGCTAGCATTAGGAAAAAGAAGCAGACAGGCTAACAATAACTGCCTTTGACGTTACTAATATAAATGAATTAGCCAGCTAGCTAGTTAGCTTTACGCTAACCCCTGATTTACTCATCTAAAAGTAAGCTATGGCTAACCACAATTAACAATGAAATCGGCTGATGTCCAGTTGGTAACAAGTGCACTAGATAGGATAATTAGCAAGCGAAATAACGTTGGTGTTTGAAACGCTCAGAGGGAGCAGTGTGCGTCTTCAATTTAATTACCCACTTAATGTTGCACGATTACAGAATTTTAGTAATTAGCCATTATGGGATGTTGACTTAGCTTATTGCTAAAGTATAAAGTGACTGTGAGGTTAGCCAGCATCATAGCAAAGGATAACAGCATTTTATCTTAAGCATTAGGTATTTCAAACTTAATTGTTTAAGTTACATTATAGGCAACATGTATGGGTTTATTATGGGGGTCTGCAACTTGCAAGTGTGAATGAACACATTTGAGGGTAGGCATTAGAAATAGTTTGTTAAGCACTGAAGTGCCATTCCATAGATCACAATGCAGCTGAAATTAGACATGGAATTAGTGCAGTCTTGGTTCGCAGTGTCGTTGATATTGACAGGTTAGCTGTAAATCACATGGACGAACCATATATGCATTGCCAAGTGAATAAGGTTTTTGAATGTCATTGCCAAGATAAATACATTACGTTACGTTGCCATTACGTAGATGTTGTTTGTCAGAAGATGTGACCTTTCTTATTGCTGATTAACTGAACCGTGGTAGTTTTAACTACCATAATGAATGCTTTAATGCACATACTTTGTTTTGATAATGCACTGTAAAGTACAGATGTACTTTTAGATGTACTTTTAGATGTGTAAGGTTAGAGCCTGTCTGAGCAAGTCACAGCAGTTGGAAACCTGTCCAACATGTCATCATGTGAACCCTCGGTATTTCACTCCAATTTATGTGCTTGTAGGATTCTCTTATTTGCAAAGTTAGGACCAGGATGTATATAATCTCAAATAGTTTAGTGTATTTGCTTGCACTCCATAGTGAGATATTTTCTTTGCACTTACCAATTGACATTTAAAGCTGGAGAATACTGTGCTAATGTCTCATTGTCCTGCTGATCGAAATAACTCCATTGTGTGAGAAATGCCACCACATTGTTTTCCCTTCAGGATGTAGGCTGTCTGTTTTTGGTGTGCACTGATATTATACAGACCTCATTACTGCGCTTCTACTGAATTATCGTGATTGCACACTTGCAACACTTTGCTTCTCCAGCATACTTAAACTATTTCACATTTTCACTGTAGGCCACCGTCACCATTGTTTTGTATCAAAGTTATTTGGCCATGTGCGTCTCCTACAAAAACATTTTTGTTCGATCTGAAAAAATGCCTGATCTGATTTTCGTGGCATTGCAATTTGAGAGAAAGGACTCAATTCAGCACGTATTGCCTATTCTGACAATTGTAACCTTCGTGACGTCAGCTAACAGTCTCTTCTCTGAGAGAAGAATGTATCCACATGTTTTTGTTGTGGACAAACTGTCATTTGCTGTGAGTTGAGTTAGCATGCTTTCCATTGTTTTTCCATGTTGAACTGGGAGTGACTCCAGTATGACCACAGCTGAATAAACACACAGACCTGGTATCATCCCCTCACGGATGAGGCTTGTTATTAGCCCAAGCCGTCACGTCACGTCAATGCTGTTGCATTGGTCACACCTCCCATGATTGACTCCTCACCTGCCACATCACCACGCATAAACCGCACAGCAACCATAAGATGTTGTGAGTGTGTGTGTGTGCAACTCCTCATGCCTAATCAGGGTGCACTGATAGGCCTAATTAGTTAAGCAGTCTATGGGCCAGTTCCATGGGAGTGTTTCAGTTCTGTTGATGACAGTACAAGGTTCATAACTTTCCACTACATGTACCTAGTTGTGAACAAGAGCATGTCGGCTGTGAGGGATGAGTTTCAGTTTCAGTGTCCACACAGTGTGGGAGTTACATTTTAGTTTAAAGTCCTTCGGTGTTCTCACTCACAGAAATGAAAGTACACTTAGACAAATATTAGCTTGACGACAGAAACCTTTTGTCAACAAAGCACCTTTTCACTGCCTCTGACCCTCAGTAGTTCACACCCTGCTACCACTGATCTTCATTCAGTCATGTAGAATTCGGGATATCTGCAACCTTTATCTCTAACTGTACAGAGTTTTTAAGCAGTTATCGTGGTGTAACACAACCGAATCACATATAAAAAGACACACTGCATGTGATTCAGGTAAAACTGGTGAGTTTACTGTTGTGCACTTCAGATGACTTGGTTTGTCTGCCTTAGGAGACTTTGTCATGGACTGTGGGACTGTTGCTGGTGTCTCCTGTCAGAGGTTATGGATGATGTTGTTCTTGGAGGAGGACTCCCTTGGCAGGGCCCCTGCACAGAGGAGCTGTGCACCATGGGAATGTAGCTCTGGGAAATATCACATGATGATTCACTCGCCTGCCTGCCTGCCGAGGGATTCGGCTCATGTTGTTGGAGAATAGCCCTAATAATACTCTAAAGTCTAAAGTATTCTAAAATGTACTCTAATATACTAAAGTATATCATCTAAAATACTCTAATAGTCTAAAGGGTTCTAAAATTGAGCTTCTGTTAATTGCTGCTTGCTGCTCTGTTAGCATGCATCCTGCCATGGATGTCAATGATTATATTAATTCCCAAGAACACACTAGCAAATCATACATTAAGCCCCTTCAACATATTGACAAAGACACAGGCTACCAATTCAGTTTAACCACGTGGTCACTAGTAGAAACTAGAAGAGCTTCATCACCCAGCCTCTCTGTGGCAATAGAGTGATGGAGGAGGGCAGGAAGTCAAACAAGTTTGGTACAGATTTGCACTGAGGATGGAACAGAAAGAGGCTGTTTGAAATATGGATGACAATGTGACAAGGATGGGGTTTATAAGGAGCACTCCCCCAGCTCATAAACATTTCAGCAGTCACATGCTTTTTGCCTCTGAGGTCTGTCACCTCGCCCAAGTCTCAACTGCTCCCAGAAGTCTGACTGCTATTAAAGAACAAGATCTGTCATTGGCAGTATGTACAATTGCAGTTCCCATGTCCTAATGCAGTGGTTCTCAAAGTGGGGGGGCGCGAACACTCTCCAGGGGGGGCGCGATGTCACAGACGGAGAAAGAAAAAAAAACCGCCGACCTGTCACTGGTTAGTGAAAGCTCCCTCAGTAGCGAAATGCAAGGGGCTGGACTGACCCAAACAAATCAAATACTGTTTTGCTCCTGATCCACCAATCAAAACGGAGTATTATCATTTCAACGCGAGTAGCACCTCCGCTTCCGAGTATAAAAACAAAACGCAGGCATGGAGGTAAGCGCTCACCCTGAGACGACACTTTGCAGAGTTTGTGCAATTTCTCTTGTTTCCTCTATCATTCAGATATTCATTGCTTTATAAACAGTATTTTTAAAGACTCACTCCTTCCTTAGTAATACCTTACTGCACTTGCAGTAGGTCTATTCGTAGCCTATTCTAAGGAGTAATTTGCTCCACAATCTTTTAGAAAAGCTCGTAGCCCCGAGAGCTAGCCTAGCTAGCTACCTTTTCCAACTACAGCTAGCCCTTTTCTCCTTAACACCTAGCCTACCTTTACATTTTTTGATCATCCACCGCAACAAATAAAACACCAGCACTTGAATACTATTTTGTGCTGTCCCTGTCTACATTGTGTACAGTTCGTTTGGTTAGGAATCATTGCCTAGCACAGCCTTATCCATTGTTCGTGTGCAAGTCGTTCACAACCACACATACAAGAACACGACGTTGAAATTAGAACTTTATTAACTTCATACGCTGTATCAGCAAACAAACACAACATGGACAAGTTTCTGATTCGTAAAAGTCAGAAAGAGAAGCCTGTGGACTTCTTTAAACATAAACGTGATGGCCTCCAGCAACAACGAACCACCATGTCCAAGCATAGCACTATCTCCAAGCAGTGTCTGGAGCCTCTTATGTAGTTGCTCATAGAATTGCTAAGCTTGGCAAACCCCATACAATTGCCGAAACACTGATTTTGCCGGCCACGCAACACGTTTAGAATAATGATAGGTATTGTGCTGAGTTTAGCTCCTATGTCAAATTACACTGTATCACGCCGAATATCAGAAATCAGTTTGGGTCCTATTTCAAAGAGGACTACCGTTCATTCGCCTGAGTTCGGGATCCATTTCTCTGCTCAGCAGATGAGCTGTCACTAGACATGAAAGAGCAGCTGAAGAGTGACAGTAGACTTAAGCATCTCCCCTCTTTCGTCATTCTTTTTTTTGTAAAGATCACAAGAGGCCCATAATAATAACAGTATCCTAATGATAGCAATAATACCACTTATTATTATTATGATAATAATAATAATACAATAATAATAATTGGTCGATAATCATTAATTATAATAATACCTACTATTACTGATAATAATAATAACAATAATAAAAATAAATAGTTATAATAATTGTCTGTATGGGCCTAACAATAACAATAGCCTAACCTTGACATGTCAGGCCTATCAATAACAATACACTATCTATCTATCTATCTATATATGGTGGTGTAGTTGAGGGCGGTGGCGGCGGGCCGCGGGTGGATGGGGGGGCCCCAACTACCCCTAACCAGCTTTGGGGGGGCCCAGCTTGCAAAAGTTTGAGAACCCCTGTCCTAATGAATATGGTCTTTGATGGATAAAGCACCTGACATGGTGGCCTGTCCCCACCTGTTATTTCCTCCCCCAGCGTCTGAAGGTACTGTGATGACTGTTGAACACCGTTCATTCACAATGCACCAACCCTCTGCAGACCCCAGGCTGTTAGTTCACATCCTGTACCTTTGAGGGTGTGTGTGTGTGTGTCTGTGTGTGTGATGTTTTTCAGCACAACGTCTGAAAGGGGTCGGACTGGGTGTCACCGACAAAGCTCTTTGGTCTCTAAATGTCTGTGCATGCAGACTTCTCTTGCGCTCATCAATGCAACATCAAGCGCTCACCGTTCCCCTGGGGCTGCGTGCGGAGAAGGCCAAATGCTCTCCCAGAGAGGAGATGCAGCTTTGTGTCTAAACACAGGGTTGCTCTGCATGCCAGAGGCCACATTTAGGGGACTCTTCAGCCAGGCGTCCGGCTATTCCGTATCGATTGTGTCGAATCGACTCCTAACAGAGCCATCCCTGTTTATTACCCTCTTAACGTAGCATTCTCGCACACTCCTCCCAGATGTAATGGCTTCTGTCACTCTGAGGCAGACTCTGGTATTTAGTTTATTTGTCAGAGAGATGCATGGAATGCTAACTCCTTGTTCAGTCAGTAGGGTTGTTTTTTAGAAAGGGGAGAAGTAGAGGTTTTCTGTCTTTGTTATATGTTATATGTTATTTCTGGTATATGTTATTTTGGTATATGTTATTTGTGTTACCTGTTGTATGCCGTCTACTGCGTAGATGTTGGCTGCCAAGTCATAAGAATTTCGCTGCGCTGAAGAAATTTGGTGTATGCGACAATAAACACTTTGACTTTGACTTTGACTTCCTGCAGGGCGTGTTTAATGCTTCAGGGAGAATGTCTGCATCCATGCAACAAAAACCGAGTGACTGGTGGATAATGCATCACCAGCCTGCCGTTATTGATGGGGCTATACTGCTGCACAGTTGTTTTTTTGAAACGGAGCACCACCATCTCCCTCCCTCCTGACACAGGACAGATGAGAGCCAGAGGCCATCGATCAGCAGTAGGCCTATTTATTTAGCCTTGTTGACTGCTGGGAAAAATGTCATGGCACTGCTAAAGGACACCAGTGCATTTCGAGCCTCGGAGAGGCATTCATGGCGCAGTGTGGGACTTGGGAGTGGGGCGGGGTGGAGGACGGTCGTCGTCCCATCGCAGTGCCCAGCTCCTGCTGAGGCTCATCCCTGTGAAAACAAGCCAGTGCAGAGGGGAGCCACCGGTGGCAGGATGTTCTCTGCAGCAGCCGTGCGGTGCGGTGCGGTGCGGTGCGGTGCGGTGCGGTGTGGTGTGGTGCGAGGGGGTCTCTCAGGAAGCTGCACACAAATGTGTGCTCCATTTCCCGGACCAGGGGCGGGTTGCGATAACACAAGCGCTTATCTACCACGGGCGCCCAAACTCAGTCCTAGACCCACACCCCACAGAGGCCGGGGAATCTCCCATGGGATCCATCTCAATCGACTTCTCCAGTGCTGCTGTGTCTACCATAGGCTTTCAGAGATCAGACCACACATTTGTTCTGTTCCGATGCTCTTCAGATTGAGTCTGTTTGTTTGAAGTCCTCAAGACGTGACCTGTTGATATCTAGCCTTGGATTGGTTTGAACTTCAGAACCATGAGGCTGTGCTCACTCCTTGGCTCTTTAACTCCACGTCCGGTCCACATTTCCTCTTAGCCTTTCCCCTCTCTGTATGTCTTTCTTTGTACGAATCGTACGTGTTTCCTCAAATCAAGGCGTTCTGTCTCAATGTATGGGGTGATATTGACATTTCCTGTGGTTATTTTGTGGGTGTGGGGTGGTCAGGGGAGCTGGTGCAGAACGGAGGGATGTTGAAGTCGGTTCTTCTGGCAGCTGCAGGCCTGGACACTAAACTCATGCATCCACACACACACACACACACACACACACACACACACACAACAAAGCCACAGTTCTCCTCTGCTCACACACTAGTGTTGTGTACAGATTGCTGTTAAATGAGGAATTGGGTTTCATGTGAAAAGACTCAGTAGTCAGGTTGGTTAGTCAAAGGCAGTACACAAGGGCCGGCGTACAGTAGGCTTAATCACATCATTGTCAAAGACTATGTCTGATATGTGAACCAATCGTAGAGTTATTCAGTATTTCAACAAGCGAAACAGCAAGCTATTTATTCACCACTCTTTGTTTCTCTCTCCAAGGCAGAGATTCTTTGAAGAGCTTAACACTTTTGTGTTAAGCCACTCTGGCCCCGTTAATGAAGCAGACACTCAAACCCACATGAAGTACATTACCACAGCAGCTGTACACCATTTGTTTGGTCCCTATTGTCTGCCAATTGTTTTTCTTCAAATTGAACAATATATTAACTGTTTAAAGTATACTATAAATACAAAACACTTGGCTTCAAACTACAGCTTCAAACTTTTTAACTTCAAACTATGAACAATATATTAACTGTTAACAACAGTTTACAGTATACTTAAATAAATATAAATAAAAACAAAACACATACACACACTACAGCTTCAAACTTTAGCAATTCTTTTGCAGAAATATGAGCATATTTGCCTCCGGAGTCCAAAATATATTGTTTTGTTTGCATTTATTTCATGAAATTTCACTATTTTCTGATTTGTTTATACCTATCTTTTCTATCTTGTTTATACTTAATCTTGTTATTTGAACACACTGAGTACGTGAACTTGTACTGCCCCTTTTAAGAGACTATAGTTTTGCTGGCATCTCCGTTTAGTCTTCAGTCTGCGGTTGCTGATCTGCCTTTGACTCTTCTCTCCCCCCTTACACGCAATTGTTTTGTTGCATTTGCTGCACGTCGCTTTGTTTGAATCTTTTTGTGCAAAATACAGCCACACTTTTGACCGTTTACTCTCTGTTAAAAGGTTGATGGCTAGCTAGCTACTGTAGCTATACAAACGGCTATCGTTACCTGCTGCCAGGACGGAGTCATCAAGTGTAACCATATTGGCACCGGTTTTCGGTACCCAACCTTAGTTGGGAAGGGGTCAGTTAGGTAATTTGAGGAATTAAGCCAGCCACCTGGGAGAAACAAGTGCCTGCTGAATGGGACATTAAGTCCAATACAGTGTGATTATAGCATCAACTGAAGACTCATTCAGGGAATTAATACTGTTTTTATGAATTGATGGGAGTAGAGAAGAAGTGGTTTATTTTGCCAGAAGTGATGCTTAGCATGGTATACAGTAGGCTTTGATGGGCAGTAAGAACAGGTACGTTCATTTAATTATATAATGTGTTTTTGGTTATTCATCTCCTCCTCTTTACAGAATTGATATTTTGCCTGTTCTCCAGATGGGGTAATCCATTCACTGAAAAGTTTATGTTAATTGACACCAAAGTTGTTGTTTTTTCCAGGTATGGTAGTCTGCTTAATCCAAACCAGCTTTGTAGTCAAAATGTTTTTGGATTTTGTTTATGGTGGGGAAGAGGTGAAAATCCGAGGTTTTTCAATTCTCTGGATGATGGCTGACTAGTGATGAAAACCAGCTGCCTGAAACGTTGAATCTTCTGAGTTGTGATTGGAGTGCACTCTTACCTGTAAGCCCTACTGCACAGCGACATTAGTGTGCTTGTTCCACACAGAAGAAGGAAAGGTATGTTTGGTGAAGGGGTTGTGCAGTGCGTCTCTGTATTGTCTAACCTCTCAGGAGAGGAAAGGGTTGGCGTTTTCTTTGCTACAAAGTAGTGTCTTTCATAACCTGCCAGGCCTCTCTAGTAACACATTGTTCACTGTATCCAGGAAGCTGTTTTGAGGAAAAGAACATGTAGTCTGATTATCTTGGTTGTAACTCAACCCAGCGACAATCGACATTGCCAGGGTCTCAGTTCTGGCTTTACAAAACATCTACATTTCTTCTTTTTTCCTTTTTAAATACATGTTAGCATTTTGCCAGGATGAGCCCTAATAGCAGTCTTTGGCCCTGCTGGTGATAGCCTCTTGAGGAGAAAGATGGCAGGAGATGATAGGTCACACAGTGACCACGGAGGATCTCACAGTTCCTCTGTGTCTGGTGACAGCTGGAAATGAGATCCTGCCGTCACCGTCTGGACTCCAGCCGTGGCCAGAGATGGCAGGGAGCGCAGCTGTGCCGCTCTGGAGATGGCAGTCCCTGTGACGAGCTCGTGCCAAGCCCCCATCACAAACAGGCCCGCGGTCGCATACAGGATGTGGGCCCGTGTGTATCAGAGGTCAATACGTCCCTTTTGCTCTTCACTGAAACCACTTGTGATGAGGGGAATAATTGGCTTTTTGCAGGGACCCTCTTCTCTGAGAGCAGGGTTCTTAGACAGCCAGCACCGAGTCCTGCCAGTGTCTTCCCCGTTCCTTGCTGTTTCTCGAGGAATATCACCATATTAGGATCACTTTCACTCTCTCTCTCTCTCTCTCTCTCTCTTTCTTTCTCTGTGTTCTCTATTGTAAGCTAAATTTATTCTGACCTAGTTGGTCGCTTTTGCGTTCAGTGCCAACCAATGCCTGAAAACTGCTACCATTGGGATGGAGTAGAGCTCCAGATTTCTTTGAGCCACAGGCACATTCTGATGATTTTTTTTGGATCAGCCAGTCTAGCATGCAGCTCTTACTCACACGGCACATATATATCTCTGTTTAATATCTACTTTCGGTCTAGGTTATTGGATTTCGTTGGATTTCGTAAAATGTTCTATGACATTCCTTTGGTGGTCAGGCTATGAACTGATACTAGTAGAATTTCCTCATTTTGTGTGTTGTGATACGGGTGATTCAGCACTGTGATAGCAAGATTTCTTGCCTCTCTGTCATATAAGCTAAAAGATTCTCCTGTTCTGAGGATATTAGCACAGAGAAGACCGTTTGTCCTTGGCGAAACCTATCCACAGAGGTTGGCTCTCATAAAAGAGAGTTCTTTTAGACAAAGCAGATGTAAAGAAAATATAGGAGCTAGAGTTACTGCAGTCTCACCGTAAGGTAATCTTTTCGCTGTGTTCATCAAGCTCCCTTGTCTCAAATATAGTCAGAATGCCCTGAGGTGTTTCTATGCATGTTTTTGTATATTCTCTGTCGTCTTTGTGAATCATCGTTTCCTGCTCTAGTCACAGTTGGCATATCCTTTTCTTGTGGGAGTTGGGGTTAAACGGAAGCTTTCGATTACGAGTAGACAGATGATGGCTGGGTCACTGCCACAGTCCTATCGCACACTGAACACAGGCACGATATTCTTCAGAATATTGCATCAGGGCAGAGAAATCTGATTACCCAGGAAATGGAGGGCATTGACAAAGGGCAACATTAACACGGAAGGACATCCGGAACATGCCCTGCGCTGAAAGCACACCTTCTCAGGTCTTGGGAGATCAAGAACATTGGGTTTAGCTTCGCTGACTGTTCAACACAAAAGCACAATCTCACACTAAAATGTGTTTCACACAGGAAGAAGCACATCTTCCCATAGAGTACGCAGTCGGGGTGCAGTGTAGGTTGTGTTGGTGAAGATGAGGAGGAGGAGAGGAAGAAAGGTCCGTGCTGCTGCTGCACTCTCCCCGCTGTGCTCCCTTCTCTTTAGCTACAGGCTAACACAGCCTAGTTGGAGAGGTCCCCATCAGCTTACTGGGATCAAGCTGAGGTTGGATTTTTGGTAGGCCATTGTCAGGTTCTTGTTTAGTCTGAGTGTACTTTTATCTTGGCTTGTCTCAGTAGTGCGTACACGCATCCCCCTTGCCTGAACCTGGACCTGACCTGCCTAAGTCTAATGGTACAGCTGGTGAACATAGACATGTGATTAAACAGCACGGGTCCGTCTATCTGTCGTGCTCTGACCAAGTGCCTGTTCTGAAAGGTAGCCGTAATTTAACAGCAGCATCACATTTACATTGTCTTGTTTGTTTACTAGTGCTGTCAAAATGAACACGTTTTTTTGTGATTTCATTTGAAATATTTATTTAACACAATTGCTACATAATATTAGCCTGACGATGTCATACTCATAATTCTAGTCAGAATATGAGTCTGATACCGCTCCGTTGGACTGTGATTATGGGGCGTGTTTCAACCGAACCAGGAAAAAAAATGCCTCTTCGCTCAATTGGATATATCTAGAACCAATCAGAGCGACGTAGTATGACCATAACGTAGACCATAGGGCCAGCTGATACATTAAACTTTTACCGGATCCCGTAGGAAGGACGGCAAAAACATCTTTTCGATCGACAAATGCCTTGATCGCGTTTCTCTGTTCCTCTTTCAAAATGAATGTGCTGTCAATGTCTTCTAAAACAGACTCGAATTTCCACATTTCAGCTCTCCAACGGCAGCCATGTTTGTTGAAAGCGAATTCACCCCAAAAGCTCTTTGGTGACGTGGTTGATTACGTTAGGGTTGATCATCTGCCCATCATCGTATAAAGCCCGCCCTGACAATTTGATTGGTCTATCTATCTCCTCACAGATTTTTGTGAGGAGATAATTTCTCCCCAACGGAAGCGACACCAGACCGAACTTCCCGACCAAAAAATGTGTGGGCGTGGCTAAGTTCGTCTGGCATCCAGGCTAACATAATATTGCTTTAATAAGGGAAAAAAGTTATTTATAACGATTAATCACAGCAAATGATGTTACTTTCTTCTTTTTTTTTATCGATTGACAGTGCCGTTGGTTACTAATTGGACCTACCTTTCAGTATCTCGCAGAATGGATTAGCACTTGCCAGTTATATTTAGCTTGATTTATTTTTTCGACTGAGCTTCCTGCTGTTTTCTGTCCTTGCTAATTGGCAGGTGGTTCAATGGGCCTCCTGCATTCATTTTCTCTGAATCTCACGGGCTAATGGCCTTGAAGGCCTGCGTGTAATTCTTGCTTGACATTGACAGTAGTCTCTTCTCACACAATTTCCTTCCCTTTTAGCTTGGAAGACATTATGTCACAACTTCCTGGCTAATGTGCTTCCTACAACGGCTGTGTCTTTTTTAAATTTCATTGCGCCATGAACTATGTCTGTGGCAATTTGAAGGCAGAGCACAATGCCTCATCTCCATCTGGCCACCACCACCACCACCACCACCGTCATGACTGGAAGTAGGAGCAGGAAGCCATTTGTCTTTCACTGACGTTCTTCTGTACTTTACCCGTGGAGACTGACTCGCCACTCCATTATCAGCCTGTACATGGTGACTCTAATGTCAGGCACTGATAAGAGTGTGTGTGTGTGTGTGTGTGTGTTGACGGTGGCGGTAGATCCATTAGATGCAGCTCTCCTGCTGTGGGCTTCTGTTTGTGTGCATGTTTAATCCCAGGGGTCAGCAGAGGTCATGGCTCCAGTCCTGTTGTCTCATTCCTCCCCTCGTGTCAGCACTCTTTGAGGGGGGCCGTAGCAGTGCTGGCTAGCACTGTGCTGTGGCATGGAGTAAGTTAGCCATTGGAAGGAACAGAATGGCCTTAGTGAAGTAGCCTTCTAGACGGTGCAGAGGATTCTGACTGCTCGCATGAATTGCAGTATCATATGCTACAGGCTTTCTAAAGGTGCAATTGTAAGGACAAGTCTTGATCCCTTTGATTATTTTACTCTCTCCACTCCACTCTCCACTCTCATTAGTAAGTTTGATGTGTCCACCTGACCTCTACAATACAGGGCATTCTGCAGGTCACTGCAGTTAGCAAATCATCTCAAGAGATGTTCTGTATGTGGAATTTTAAGTTCAGAACAGTTTAGGCTAGATGGTTTTTCAAAAATAAAAGAAAGACGGCCCTTTTGAGGCACTCGTGTGCAGTTTTGGGATTAGAAAGACCGATGTGTGAAAAAAGGGAGTCAAGTAAACTAGCGCAGTGACGGAGATGTAACAAGATGGGTTTGAAGCAAACGATGCAGGTCCCAGTACAATACTGACAATTCCCTGGAACTCCCATCTGCTGGTGAAACACTGTTTGATCACATGGATGGAGCCATGCTCACACAGACAATATTGGAATGTTTTCTCTAATGATGGGAATAGCACCTTTGGGAATAGCACCTTTTGGATCTGTCATCTCATTGATGAACCTGAGCTTTTAGGTTTTATTGTTATTATTATTCTGGAAGTTTCCAGCTGATGATTGCCTAAACTGAAACTCTGGCACTACAGAGACGTATGTGAGCCTTGGCCTGACTCATTCGTGCTTCATCACTGTGTGGGTTTGGCCCAAGAGTTTAGCCTCGTTGGTTCAGTTATGTGCAGTATTTTAATCAGCTTAACTCCACAGCTGAGTTCTGGTTTCTGTGGCAAACCCTTGCAAGCCTCATTCGCCCTGTTTAACAAGCCATGAATGAGTGAGTGTGTGTGTGTGTGTGTGTGTGTGTGTGTGTGCGAGTAAGTGAGAGCAGAAAGGGACTTTCTTTTCTGTCTGTGAAAGGTGTGAATCATGAGTTGGGACTCTTTCATGTGGCATGTGCTCAGGGCTTGCCACTAAGGGGTAACTGGGGCAGTGCCAGGTTCCCTCCGAGGTGCCCAAGCAGTCCTGGCACAGTAGAACCTCAAGCCTCTCACTGCCACCCCCTGCAGCGGCCTAGTGCTTTAGTGACACTCACACACACACTCTCTCTCTCTCTCTCTCTCTCTCTCTCTCTCTCTCACAGTACAGTGTGCCCTGGGTTCGGTTTGCATCAGGTTTTTTAGGCCACGGTAACAGGACAGTTTAAATATCTTTATATTTAGGAGAAAAATAAAATAACCTTAGCAATGAACTATTTATTTTGCCTATAGACAAATCAAACTTTATATTCAGAAAAATGGCAGCATGACGGACTAGGCCTAGTTTCTGTCTCTGCTACAGTGGTAGTAGCTTTCACTTTCTCTGGAGGTTCAACTACCAGGGGAGAGAGCTCGATAGATAGATAGATAGATAGGGGTCTGTGTCAACTTGTTTTCACTTTCTCTCAGGAGCTTTGTTCCTGAAATGTGTGGGATGTGACATTGTAACGCGGTTCATTTTTTTCTCTCAGGTGACATAATCATAGTACATAGTCATTTGTAAGTTTCAGGATTTCACAAAAACTACTGGCTCGAATTCTATGAAACTTTGCTAGCATTCACTTTCGCTAACGTTCCGAGATGCAGCATTTGGACTTACGGAGGAGGTCAGTGCTCTCCGAGTGCCCTTCTACTTTCTTTTTTTTCTCTTGATCTATTCTATTCTATTTGTCACAAATTGTTGTCGGAAAGCAGCAGTGTCACATGCTGACTTTCTGCATGTAACATGAATGGGAGTTCCACACTTCAGGTTGTATAAATAAAACTGATTTATTAAAGTATGGTAGAAACAGTCAGTGTAATTGTCAGAAATAAAAGTGTAGTGCAAGCGGGTGTCTAATGAATGTACATATGTCTAAACAAACAACATAACCAACACGTCGCGGAGAGGGAGCCTCCTGCACTCTGCACCAAGGCCTTCTTATGGTGCAGCTCATCAAGGCCTCGTTCCTTACACCTGTGCTGACTCTGCTACTCAGCTGTGGAGAATAGAGAGCACTGATAGCAGGGGGCGGGGCAGACCAGGCTGGGTCGTGACAGCAGTGAGAGATGGTTTTGGCCGGACTCTCGAGTGGACTCTCTCTGCTCCACTTGGGGTACGGCCGGGCGATGGCCACGTAAATGAGTCATCATATTACAAGTGTCTCCACTGGAGAAGCCAACAGTGGCAAAGCAATGCTTGCAGACTGTACTGTGTTTACAGTCTTCTTACCCTCGTCATAGATTGAATACTGAATCCAAAATGTTCTCACATGGCAGATTTGAAAGACGGCTGCCTCTCCAAGTTGCTTGTCTCTGTCTAGCTAGCGTTCGCCATTGTGAAGTTGGTTTTAGTTTCCCCTCTCTTCTCCAGCTCCTATTTGTGCACAGAGCGCTGATCGGCTCCAGTCTGCAGCACAATTATAGGCACATTTTGGAAATGAAAGGAATATGACACATATTGTAATAGCGCAATCCATGTCTGCGTATAATATTGAAGCGTAGGGGGTTCCACATGATACCGTGTAGCGTTGCATCCCTAACATCAACCCACCTTATTGTTTGTTTCTCCTCATTACTTCTTTTTTTGTTTTTCCTTGTAGGGGTGGGGGAAAAAAATCGATTTTTCGATTTCTCTCGATTCTCTTTAGAACGATTCTGTCTCGATTCAGAAAAGTTCATAATCGATTTTTTAATAAATTTTTTTTTTTTTTTTTTTTTTTTTTTTTTTTTTTTTTTTTTTACATTCATTTTGTGTTGAAATGCAAGCTGCATCGATTATTGCATTGTTCATAGAAAGTCATAATTGTGACAAGGAAAAACTTTTTCTCTAATAAAAAAATAGATCTGTTGATTTATCAAACACAAAGTAGGAAGTGATTTGAGACTCTAAGTAGCAAATTCAAATGTTTTAAAAATTGAGATGCATCGATAACCGTTTTATCGGTTTAGAATTGATAATCGATAATCGGTTTAGAATCGAGAATCGGTTTAGAATCGAGAATCGGTTTAGAATCGAATCGTTGACCTCTGAATCGGAATCGAATCGAATCGTGAGGTGCCAAGAGATTCCCACCCCTATTTCCTTGTCTGCCTCTCTGTCTCCCGTCTGCAGCTTCTAAGTGAGAAGATAAGTGGCACTGAGGGAACCAAGCCGGACGAGGACTTCACGGAGATGGAGAGGGTAAGCCTTAATGCGTTTCTCCCCTTCATCACTAACTTGGTCCTTTTCATTTCTACTCGAGGACAACCGTGTCATAAGCTGACCTCATTCGGGGCTGAGGGAAGTGTGTCACATGTAGAAATAGACAAGTGTGCTTCATTCATGATTTTTTTTTTTCCTTCACCCTACCTTTGCCTTATTGTCCTTGTTTTTTTTTTTGTTTTTTTTTTTAGAAAATTGACGTCACGAACAAATCAGTTTTTGAGCTGTTGTCCAAGACCACAGAATACCTCCAGCCCAACCCAGGTATGGTGCTGAATGGCAGTGAAATGGGTTCACAAATGCAATGACAAGTTGACTTACTTTAGGCTCGTTTATTAAAGTTCTCATAATGCCATGAAGAATCATCCTCCATCCTGCCATACTTAGCCTGATGCTCTGTAGAATGCCAGCTGCCAGCTGTGCAGTCGGGCAGGAGGTAATGTGCTTGACTGTGTGCCATGTGCGCAGGAGGTAATGTGCTTGACTGTGTGCCATGTGCGCAGGAGGTAATGTGCTTGACTGTGTGCCATGTGCGCAGGAGGTAATGTGCTTGACTGTGCCATGTGCGCAGGAGGTAATGTGCTTGACTGTGTGCCATGTGCGCAGGAGGTAATGTGCTTGACTGTGTGCCATGTGCGCAGGAGGTAATGTGCTTGACTGTGTGCCATGTGCGCAGGAGGTAATGTGCTTGACTGTGTGCCATGTGCGCAGGAGGTAATGTGCTTGACTCTGTGCCATGTGCGCAGGAGGTAATGTGCTTGACTCTGTGCCATGTGCGCAGGAGGTAATGTGCTTGACTGTGTGCCATGTGGGCAGGAGGTAATGTGCTTGACTGTGTGCCATGTGGGCAGGAGGTAATGTGCTTGACTGTGTGCCATGTGGGCAGGAGGTAATGTGCTTGACTGTGTGCCATGTGGGCAGGAGGTAATGTGCTTGACTGTGTGCCATGTGGGCAGGAGGTAATGTGCTTGACTGTGTGCCATGTGCGCTCAGCTTCCAGGGCCAAACTGGGCATGCTCAACACCGTGTCCAAAATCCGGGGGCAGGTGAAAACCACGGGCTACCCGCAGACGGAGGGGCTGCTGGGAGACTGCATGCTGAGATACGGCCGGGAGCTGGGAGAGGAGTCTGCATTCGGTACGTCTCTGCTCTCCTCATATCAGCACTGTGTCACGGAGCACTGTACATCTCATATCAACACTGTACAGCTCATATCAACACTGTAAATCTCATATCAACACTGTAAATCTCATATCAACACTGTAAATCTCATATCAACACTGTAAATCTCATATCAACACTGTACATCTCATATCAACACTGTACATCTCATATCAACACTGTACATCTCATATCAACACTGTACAGCTCATATCAACACTGTAAATCTCATATCAACACTGTAAATCTCATATCAACACTGTAAATCTCATATCAACACTGTAAATCTCATATCAACACTGTACATCTCATATCAACACTGTACATCTCATATCAACACTGTACATCTCATATCAACACTGTACATCTCATATCAACACTGTACATCTCATATCAACACTGTACATCTCATATCAACACTCTACATCTCCTCATATCAACACTCTACATCTCATATCAACACTGTACATCTCATATCAACACTGTACATCTCATATCAACACTGTACATCTCATATCAACACTGTACATCTCATATCAACACTGTACATCTCATATCAACACTGTACATCTCATATCAACACTGTACATCTCATATCAGCACTGTACATCTCATATCAACACTGTACATCTCCTCATATCAACACTGTAAATCTCATATCAACACTGTACATCTCATATCAACACTGTACATCTCATATCAACACTGTACATCTCATATCAGCACTGTACATCTCATATCAACACTGTACATCTCCTCATATCAGAACTGTGTACATCACAGCAAGGGATGGGAAGAGAATATCAGCATCTGCTGGAGCGGTTTTAAGCGCACATACTTGAACAAGCACATACAAACACACACAAACACACACAAACACACACACTGACACTACCCCATTCCCCAGCCCACACACTCCTGATGCCTGCATCTTTTGAATCTAGAACATTTAAGTCACGTTTTTACGATTTGTATTCTGATTGTTTTTGACATCCACACACTGGGTCAGAAACACACTGATATGCCCTCATCTGAGCTCCCACCTGTCCTCAGTGAGCCCTCAGTGCTGAGCTGAGCTGTGTCTCAGTAGGGCTTAGCTTCCGTGAGAACTGCTGTGGAGCTGAACGGTGTTCTCTCTCACTCTCACTCTCACTCTCACTCTCACTCTCACTCTCACTCTCTCTCTCTCTCTCTCTCTCTCTCTCTCTCTCTCTGCAGGCTCTGCGATGGTGGACATTGGTGAGGCGATGAAACAGATGGCTGAGGTGAAGGACGCCTTGGACATCAACGTGAAGCAGAATTTCATTGACCCACTACAAACACTGCAGGACAAAGACCTGAAAGAGATTGGGGTGAGCACTGACAACTCTGTGTGTGTGCGCGTGCGCGTGTGTCTAGCTAACCATTTTCCATTCTAAAACATTCCTGTAGCATTCCTGTTTAGTTGTGGGAACATGGATTCTGTCCAGTTTTTGCGTGTTTCTGTAGCGTTATTTAAGAGAACAAAATGTTGTAACTGTAATAAATCTGATTTCTTGGCAGCTCTTGGCAAAAAAATGAAATATCTGCTTAGCTACACCTCAAACATGTATCTTACCTCCATGACTGCACCAACTAGACAAAACAAATCATATAAGAACCATAGGCTGGAGGGCTTTTTCATTTATTTCACCCGAAGCTGGTCAAAAAACAAAATGGACGATTCTTCCCAGTGGGTTGTCAAAGAGCAACAATAAATACCTTCATGGCTTCAAACAGATGTTGGCCGGAGACATTTCAAACTCCATTTTGTGTCTTACTTGGCACTGCATGTCGCCATCTAACGTCAGTCCTGCTTCTCCTCAGCATCATCTGAAGAAGCTGGAGGGCCGGCGGCTAGACTTCGACTACAAGAAGAAGAGGCAGGGCAAGATCCCCGACGAGGAGGTCAGACAAGCGGTGGAGAAGTTTGAGGAGTCTAAAGAGCTGGCGGAGAGGAGCATGTTCAACTTCCTGGAGAACGATGTGAGTTCAGTGACCCCTGTCTGACCCCCATTCATGGACCTCTTACCAGCATGGATTAGAATCTGGTACTCTAGAGTATACAGGAAAGGAGTGCTGATGACAAGTGCTTCACTTCTTGGGATGCATCCAGCATACACTTGAACTGTATGCTGAAACTCATACAACCTTCCTAAGAGGTTAAGGAGCCTTTTTCTGTATGTTTATAAGTTTTGTTCATTGATGCACCTTGAGAAATGATGACCACTTTCGGTGTTTACTGTAGAGCAGCGGACTTTCATCTTTTTTGTCGCATAATCGTGACTTGATACCTCGACAGCTGTACTTGAGGCCAGTAGAATGGAGTGATTCATCAGCCTGAGCAGAAACACGCAGGGGACGGTCCGCTATGGGAGACTGCCAACACAACATGAGTCACTGGGCCTTAAAGGAATCAAAGAATGACTCATTTAAAGGAAATTCACTGGATGAAACAAATGATCGGGAATGGGTGTCGTTGAGCAATAGCTATAGCCACTCAACCCAATAATCTGTAGGATTTGTTGTGCCGGTTAGCCTGACTTCTTATTGTTCTGTTTGTTTGTTCATTATTGTTGATGTTTGCAGGTAGAACAGGTGAGCCAGTTATCAGCCTTGGTTGAGGCAGCTTTTGAATATCACCGCTTGTCTTTAGAAATCCTCGAGGACCTCAATAGTAAACTCCAAAGCAGGTAAGCTTTGAAAGTCTGTATCTAGAAAAGTCGCTGGAGCAAATACCATGATGAGGGCAAATCAATGTTTACAGAGATTGTCATTTTGTCTGATCTGTGTTGAAACTGAAACGGGATGACCCCTGTTCGATCCTGACAGGATAGCAACCGCTAGTAGCCAGCCCAAGAAAGAGTTCAAGCCAAAGTCCATCATGAGCAGCCTGGAGACCCTCAACAGCACACAGCACAATGGTTTATCATACAGCTCATCAATAAAGTCCACAGGTACGTCTTGCCCACCCCAAGGCAGGTATTTCTCTAAGCTATGTACGACACAACGTGCTGCTGTTTGTTTCATACCCTGACTTTGCATACCTTGATCCTTTTGTGGAATCTCTGTGTTGTATAGAATTTGTGTTTGTTGCATTTCATTTTTGAGTTGACTGTTTAGTAGTGGTCTGCAGTGAGCCTTGTGAGTCTGTATGTGTAATCAATCCACTGTCCCTTACAGATCACCAGATCAGCCACAGTTTAAATGGCAAAAGTAGGTGTCACACAAGTTTCCACACTTTACTCGACAAACATCATCTTTTTAATTGTCAATTATGTTGTTTTGTAAACATGAAGAAAAGCTCAATTCTCATTTGTGTTTCTGTTTCTGATCAATCTTGGTGTGTACATATTGGGTGGTGATTACACAAGACCTCGGCATAATCATAGCAATTCTCTTTCATTTCCACTTAGTCTCTACTGCCATCTAGTGGTCTTAGTTAGACATAACCACATGTTTTGAAAGTAACACATATGCGTAGAACCTGCAGTTTTGAGACACTGTTTGACATAACTAATGGGCTGCTCCTGTATTAACACATGTACTCAGAGCCTAGTATGTTTATCTGTGGTGATGGTGTCTGAAATATCACACATCTGTGTGTCTGTGTGTCTGTGTGTGTGTCGTGTCTGTCTGTGTGTGTGTGTGTCTGTGTGTCCTGCTCCATGTCCATGTCTATGTGCTCATCCAGCCCATCCCCATCCAGTTGAGCAGTTCACCCCCATGCCTCAGTCATGGTCAGAGAGCCCCAATGGCAGCCGTGAGTATCCATCCATCTGATGTCCTCTCCTCAAAACACTGTCTTTTCATATGTGTGATTATCGTAAAAGTGGAGTCAGCGATACGATCATTTTCAACCTTGCCAGTCAAACAAATGAACCTTCACCTTCTCAGCCCCCCCTCTCCCCCTGCATCCATGCTACAATGTTCAGTTGGCTGGGACATATTTCTGGCACGTAGATCTAGTCAGAACTGGTTTTCCCACTCTATATGATCCGTCACATGTGCAGAGCCTGGGGCACAGCATATAATATATTGGTAATCTTCCACATGTTCAATATTTATCAGACATAACAAACATCTTCTGAGTTGGCAGCACTGATTGTATTGCATGTATGGCAACAGCTGTTTGACCGTTATAAGCCAGAAAGCCTTTGCACCAACAGTGATCTTTAAGCTGCTGGGATAAGCAACATCATTCTCAATTGTCTTGTTTTGTTTTTGCCAGAAGAAAAAAAAAAACGTTTGTCAAGTAAGAATGTCAGACAAGAAGAATATCTGCCCTATTGCTCTTTCTGGAGCTCTAAGATGGCTTTCATTTTTGCCCTTTGGATCTCATCTGTGTAAACTGTCAGATCAGTTCTGTTTGACACAGCTGCTGTTAAATGTGCCCAGACAGGCCTGATTAGCTGCAGCAGCTGTTGGTCTCTACCATTAGAGCCGTAGCCATCCAGTGGAGCAATCAGAGGATAGGGCAGCACTTACTAAATGGAGTGTGTGTGTGTGTGTGTGTGTGTGTGTGTGTGTGTGAGCCTGAGGTAGTCCCAGTCCCAGTGTTTTAAATCCTTGTGTCTGGCCCCCAGAGTCGGAGGTTCACATGGATCAGCCGTGCTGCCGCTGCCTCTACAACTTCGAGCCAGAGAACGAGGGGGAGCTGGGCTTCAAGGAGGGCGACCTCATCATCCTCACCAACCAGATCGACGAGAACTGGTACGAGGGAATGATCAACGGCGAGTCGGGCTTCTTCCCCATCAACTACGTGGAGGTCCTGGTGGCCCTACCCCAGTGAACGGCCCGGCTGCAGCCTCGGCGCCGCGGTGCGCTAACGCTCCAAAACAGGACATCACAGGAGAACTCTCCAGTCTAGTCATTGACCTACCTGATTCGTGTTTGGCCCTGCTCAGCCAAGGCCTTGCTATTCCACAGACATTTTTAAACAAATTGTCCGATTGCTCCTTCCCCAGTCTATTTATTTTGTGCATTTTTTTTTTTTTTTTTTTTTTTTTTATCCCAACTTCCAATCCACAGTATTCCTGGTTGTGTTCTGCAGTTAATTGGTGTGTGCATTGGAACTCATTCTTGCTCTGAAGCTATTTGCTCTTTTTCGTAAAAAAGAAAAAAAAAGAAAAACCAAGATGTGGTGCATATTACTGAGTTGGTATGTTCTTAGGCTCTGTTCGTATATTTCTGCTCAAATGTGGAACTTACTTGTACCTGCCTGCCGTGGTCTTAAGTGTTTTGGAGAGAACACATTTTTTTTAAACTGTGAGTTTTCTGAACTGCAACTCAATGAATGTCCTCCTATCAAGTCCTGTTCAAGTCTGTTTACATGGTATTACTTATTGTGATGCAGAAAATGTCATAGTAAGTACCACAAGCTTTGTGTCAGGTGGGGTAAAAAAAGACTGTATTACACTTACCGTTCAAGTGCTTTTTTCAATGGTGTTCGTATTGCACTAAAGATATAGAATTTACTCCCATGGATGTGCACATTCTGCTCTGTTTTTCTTCCTCTCGCCCTCCAGGGTTGTGCTTTTGCATCACGTTCACATTCGGAGATACCACTTTTCTATCAGCTCTGACCAATGACTACAGAATGTCATGGACTTGTGGTTCCTGCTGTTGTACTAGAGGTGTGTCACTGTCCTGTCTGCCCCAGTGTTGGAGCTTGATGGAAGCTACACGATCTACACGATCTACAAGATCTACTCTGTACCATGTCCTCAGTCTCAGAGTCCTGTGTTTACTCTGGGAACAAAAGCAGTCAAAAACTGTTTGTTTTTGTGTTTGTTTTTTTTCGGTGGTGCTCCTTGGTTTTAGCGCTTGATCAACCGAATTTTACTGACAATGCTGTATCCACTCCACTTAGTATGGAATGTACTATACAGCCATGTGTTCTTCATCTTACCATAAGTAAATGTTTAAAGCTTGGTTATGTTTCAGGACGATGCCATATATAGAGAATGCCATGCAAGCTATGTATGTCAGGATGTACAAAGGATGTTTGTACTCGTTTATACTGAAGATGGATCACGCCTCACCCTGTTCACACATCCCAACCAGTCACGAAGCATTAGTTATTAGCGTCGGTCACTATCATGTTTTGTTCTATTTCTTAGACTGTTGTTTTTGCTGGACAATTCGCAGTTGAGTAAAGACAAGGGTTTGAATCCCTTTTCTATGTGATTTTGATAACGAACAAAGCTATTTTTGTGACCTTAATATCATGCCTTCAAGTCTTAATGCTGAAGAACTGAAAAAAAGGAGAGAGAGAGAGAGAGAGGACTTTCCTCTGAGTGAAAAAGGAAAGAGCCCTAGATGTATGTTCCTCCTTTTTTTTTCTTTGAGCCATACCCTCTGTAACGTCCCACTCCTCTATCAGAATAGACCAGAATAGACCACCAGATGACGGAGGAGGACCTAGGAGAGAACAGGAGCGTCTCCTCCGTAGTGAAAACTCTAGTGCTAGAGCGTGTGTACGTCCATGTCACTGTAGGAAAGCAGACGGTTTGAGTCCCACACTACTGAGTCTACTGAGTCCTGTCTTGTTTTTACACTGTAATTCCTTCCCCTTTGCCTTGAGCACTCGACACAGCGCGCCTTTCCAAACCAACACAAACTTGCAACGGAAGCTGTGCATGAGATCCTCTGTCTTTTTCTTGTCTTCTGTTTTGTAGCATAATTTATACAAAGTGTTTTATAGGTGTTGTAAATGAATATATTATGACATATATTGCATAAATAAATGAAGATTAAATACCACGTTATTGGTGTGAAGTTTATGTTAAGTATGGCAGAAATGTTTAATCACGTCACACAAAAATAGCTACATCTCTACTATACTTATACAGCAGCATTTTTCACATATACAAAAACGGGAATCACAGTAAACTTTCTTTTTCACTAAAACCAGTGTTCTAAGGCTCCACAAAACCTTTAAATCCCTCCAAAGAACTTGTTTAAGACTCACCCAGTGCTACAAAAAAAAAAAACGTATTCACTTGAAACCATTTCAGTCTTGGGGTTCATCCATTGTGCATAACTTAAATCCAGACTTCAGTGCTCCTCTGCTTTGAAATCCGTCCTTTGTGAGTCTTGCTCTTCAGGGACTGTGCTGCTCTCGGATTCCCTGTGGGGTTCTGCAGGCTGTCCTCCTGCTCCTCCTTCAGCGGTGTGCAGTTCCCAGCACAGGTCCAGTCCGGCCTGTGGCCCACCACCAGATCAAGAGTGGGCAGGGAGGTGGTGCTGGTCACGTCCCTGAAGGTGAGCGAGGTGACGGAGTGGCTGTCCTGGTTGATGGCCTCGTAGCCCTTCCAGGAGCTGTCCTTCAGTCTCACCGACATTGTGATCTTCTTCCAGCCCAGGTGGTTGAGCTCCAGGAAGTTGAGGAAGATGCAGAAGATACCCACACTGAACATGAAGATGAGGAAGATGGTCTTCTCGGTGGGCCTGGACACGTAGCAGTCCACACTTTGGGAGCAGGGGAAAGCTGTGCAGAGAAAGTGTGCCGGGACCTGGAAGCCAAACAGCAGCCACTGGGCAAAGACGAAACCTATCTCCAGTGCGGCACGGAAGCACACATGGAAGATGTAGTACTTGGAGAGGACCCCAGACTTCGCCCCGGCAGCGCCCCGGCAGACCCTGCTCTTGGGTGGTGAGAGGCAGGCGCTCTTCTGGTTGCACTGAGCAGCGATGCCCTCCAGCACGTCTGCCAGGCTGTGGCCCAGGTGCCGGTGTGACTTGATGGAGCAGCTGTCCGAGTCGCAGCTGCGGGCGTACGCGTCGTGGCTCTCCTTGCCCGCGTCGGCCTCCGCGGGCAGCTTGGACAGGTTGTGCCAGGTGTAGATGATGAAGCAGAGAGAGGGCGTGGAGACGATGATGATCTGGAAGACCCAGAAGCGTGGCTGCGAGATGGGGGCGAACGCGTCGTAGCACACGTTCACGCAGCCCGGCTGCAGCGTGTTGCACACGAACATCTCCTGCTCGTCGGCGTACACGTCCTCGGTGGCCACGGCCACGATGAGCAGGCGGAAGATGACCATGACGGTGAGCCAGATGCGGCCGATCATGGTGGAGTGCTGGTGGACGGCGTCCAGCAGCCGCTTGAGCAGCGTCCACTCCGTCATGTCTCTGCGAAAGACCTTCCTGAAATGCACCACTTGAAATAGATCCACTTTAGCCCTGGCGCTGCTGAGGACAGGGGCTTTCATGTTCCAGCCCTGGCCCTGGAGCTGTGGTGCCATCACTGCACGGAGCCATCCCTTTCTCCTTCAGAGATAAGCGCCCTGGCCAGGCTGCGCACCGGGCCCCACTTGACACCAGTCACATGGTGGGCTCTCTTGTCTTCAGACTCCATTTCAAAACCATTCAAGAGACTGCACTCTTCCTGCCTCAGAGGACGCCTCTGATAGCACAGGCTGATAACATTCTTTATAGATTACGCCACCGGGGGTAGGGGTATGCATTTAAAAATATGTTTCAGATAAAGACCGACACATTAACTTAAGATGGATTGGGGCTGTGTCACCGATTGGCATTGCTGAAGCCTTACCTCACAGAGTTTTATGCCCTAGCTGTCTTATTTGTAGTGACTATTAAACTGTCATGTGGATGTTATAGTACACATGTCCTGGCGAGGTAACAATGAACTACAGTGTATGTGTAGTTCTGCTCAATGAATTATTAAATAAAATGTCAGTCAGTGAGTAAATGATTGACATTTGTTATGAAATAATACTATTTTTCATGCACTTTTATAGTCTGTGGGTAAATTTAATGCCATGAAGTGATCGGTTGTGATTTACAATACATTTGTTAAATAATTTTAGTGGTTTATGGAAAAATAATTTTCCATTGCACCAAAGTGACCATAGAAAATGAGAAAACTAAGATTTTGGAAAACTAAAATACTAGTTTTCTCCCTTTCTAGTCACTTGCCACCTGTTTTCCACAGTACGTTCATGCTCACTGCAATATGAGTTCTGACATTAGAAGCAAACAAGTACATATACTTCTGAGAAAGGCAATGAATTGCACTTAAGGCAACTGTTACTGGTAAATTAAAACAACATAATAATCTATTTCCAAACAATAAAAGTCTTTGTTTCTCAAAGTCAGGTTATTCTTCCAGCGACCACGTCCCTCTGACCTCTGTCGGTGTGCTATGTTATCACTCCCTTTAAAAAGCTCTTTAAAAGCCTGTCAGCATCAGGGGACAACTGCAACTGATAAACTGTCTTGGTTTGAAAAGGTAGCCCGACACCCTGAGGACCAGGTCAGTGCTGCTGAGGAACCTCTCACCGACGCACAACACACACACAAATAAGAATTGTAACATCCTGCTCTACATGGTTATATACAGCAGCAGGATGAGGGTGTGGCAGGTCTCTTACCTCAGGGATATGAACATAAACCTCCATTTGAAGTCAGACATTGCTCACCTAATGAGTCAGGAGCTCAGTCTCATGGCCTGTAAATGGCAGAGAGCCCTGGACAGAGGCAAACCTGATGTTAAAATAGTCACCATGACTAAAGGCCTTATCGATGGCCCTGACTGCCTCTCACTCCCCCCTCCCCAGGTATCAGATTAGGCTCGTGGGGTCTTGGCTCCTCAATGGGCCTGTCCGGTTTGACAGAGTGTTGAACAAAGCAGAGCAGGGCCATGTGTTTGTCTGGCAGGGCAGCAGTTCTCCCAGGAAGGGTGTCCTCAGCAGGGCAGCAGTTCTCCCAGGAAGGGTGTCCTCAGCAGGGCAGCAGTTCTCCCAGGAAGGGTGTCCTCAGCAGGGCAGCAGTTCTCCCAGGAAGGGTGTCCTCAGCAGGGCAGCAGTTCTCCCAGGAAGGGTGTCCTCAGCAGGGCAGCAGTTCTCCCAGGAAGGGTGTCCTCAGCAGGGGCTTTTCCTCGCGCGCCCCAGGCCACCTCCAGCAGCCGTGTCAAGGGTGTCTGGTCACACTTGTCACTTGACACGAGCAACACAAAACAAAACCACACACACAAAGCACATAAGCACACATTGCACACCATTGTCTGAGCATATGTGCGATTACTTCTTTGGGCAGACACCCACCCACACACACTCATGCAGGTACAAATGTTTAAAGTCTGCTGTTCACTAACTCTTGAGAAAATGCGCAAGGTTGAAGAGAAGTTCGAGGAAATCAGCAATTTAATGGTAATTGAAGTGCACAGAGCAGCATGTTTTAGTGCTGGCCTCTTTAGTGCTGTTTTATGTCCTGACCTCTGCTTCACACCATGTAGGGCACTCTTCATGTCAATAAAGAGCTCTATTCAGTGGCTCACGGACACATAAAGGACCGGTCATCTGGTCTCACGAGGACTTCAACAAACACCCTTTCTCATGATCGATCCCACATTATTGACCCGCTGCCTCGGAGACGCTGAGGCAGGGTGACCTGCGACGCATTTGCATTTTCTAAATGGTTATCGTGAAACTTTACGGGAGGCGATCCGCGCTGAATGAATGTGAATTTCTGATGTGGCCCGTCTAGTCACGCCTCTGATGAGATTAGGGCGCGTTCCTTTCCCCCCCCGTCAACAATAGGTCTGTGCGCACCGGGCGCCTGGAGCGGGACACCTCGGCGAGGTGAGGCCCACTCCCGTCTCGTCCGACCCCCAGAGAAAAAAGGAAGTCCCTTCCCCTTGCTGGCCCGGCCGTTTGTTTTTATTCCAATGGTAATCTGCGGGCGTCTGGGCTCTCTATACTGTCCCAGAAGTGTCAAAGGAATTATTCACCCTCTCGCACTGTTCATGAAGGAATTCACAATGATGTCCGTCTCCCCCTGGGCTTTGTGAGGGGCAGCTTGTGAATGAATAGCAGATAGGATTAGAGTCGGAGGGGGGAGACAAGGGGAGAGCCCGGAGCCTGTTCACTGCACCCCGGCCTCAGCAGTCAAAGAGAAAGGGGCTCGCCCACAACTCCACTCGGCTGCAGTGGCTCCCAGCTCTACTTTCATCCTAGCTTAGAACAAATGCATAGAGGGAACAAGCCATAAATATGAATGGAAAGGTCGCTTTTATTGCTCCTGTGCTGCTAATCTTCCCCAGCACAGGAGCGATTTCTCACGTTTCTCTGTCTTAGAAACTCACAAAATCATTTTTAGCCCAACAGTTCCAAGAGAAAGAGACCAAAAGAGCTCTTTGTATTGGCCCCTCAGACTTTGATTTAACTTTTTCCATGATGTGAAATCCATTAACTCCACTGGTTTGTACAGACCAGCAGTGCTAAGTGCAGCCTGCTTGAAACACATGCAGCAAGATATAAATGTCCCTTTTAATTTCCAAGTTGTTGAAATGTCTCCAGGACTGTAGCAGCACACTTCCACTTTATGTGTGCAGTGACTGTCTCGCTCTAGTCATCTACTCAGACCTGGATATCCCCTTACCCCTGTAACAGTAAACCTTTGAGCACAGTGTATACCCACTAAACTGGTCTTGTTTGTATCATGTATTTACCACCGGATGTCTGTATATATATTATGTACACCTACCAAATGCAGGATATGTACAACACCTGTTGTTTCCAATCCCCTTTTGACACACAACCCTCCCCCATCCCCCCTTCCTATCTCCACCCGGCCGACCTCAAGCAGATGGGTCCCCCCTTATGTGCCGTGGTTCTGCTTAAAGTTCCTTCCTGACTAACAGGGAGTTTTTTTTTGCCCGTGTTGCCAATGTGCTTGCACTAAGGGGGTTCAGGCTCTGGGCTCTGTAAAGCGCCTAGAGACAATTGTATTGTTATGGCGCTATATAAATCAAATTGAATTGAATTGAATTGAATTGAATATGCTTACAGCAGCGTAGCACATTACTGAGAGGGAGCCACAGTATTTCTACCATGGGTAGCATACATGTAGTGGCAGTCTACTGAGATGGTATTTAACAGCAGCATTTCAATTCCCTTATTATCATGCTTGGGTTATTGCCATGGTTATGATGCCACCTTTACCTCTCTATGACAGCTCTCGAATCAGTACAAACAGAACTTGTGGCTCTTTAAAAGAATGACCAAACATTTGAAGCAAATTAAATCTGACTGGCTGAAGACTATATCTTCTGAACAGAAAATCTTTGTAAATGTTACGTGAGAGCTCAAGGTGAGCAAGCTCACGGCAAAACTGTTTTTAGAAAGAGATAAACAGCTACTTAACCACTTCTCTAAAATTAGACATTGCTTTCCCCACGACAGGATCCTGTTGTTTTGTTTGTTTTGTTACCCTCAATTACTTTGATGCAGTCAAAGTTTTCTGTCACAGCCCAGTCAAATTACCATAATGTCAAGGAAATGAAAGAGCTGGCAGTGGCGATGTCTAACTGGATTAGGTTGCTATAGAGAGGAGGTGTCCTTAGTGTAACTTGCAGTGATGTGAAAAGGATTTCCATTTGTCTAGTCTGTGCTTACTCCCCCCATCTAATCCCCATCTATTCTCACCACTAACCTTGAGCTGAATGCTAATCTGAGCAGCAAGAGAAACCGTCTGCACAGTGGCTCCTCAGAAGCCAGAGCTCGCCGTTGCAGGCAGACAGAGAGACAGAGAGAGAGAGAGAGAGAGAGAGAGGGAGGGAGAGGGAGGGAGAGAGAGAGAGAGGGAGGACAGGAGGACAGACGGCAGTTGCCTCCCGGTGCACAGGACTACCTACTTGCGATTTTCTGGAATGCTCGAGACGTGAAGAACGTGGCCACATGAAAAGTAAGTCCCTCATACCTCCACTGTTCTACTGTTTCTGTGGAGGATTAGCTACGGTTTGGCTGGACGCTCCAGACTGGGTTGTGCTCTCGTGGGGCAGAAGGCTTGAGTTGCTACTTCCATGAGTTTGTTCTGCTCTTTCTGGAGGTGAGTGAGTGTCAGAGGGACCAACAAACAATAACATCTCTTTTACAGTCACTGGATATGGCTTGCCTAGTCAACAGTTACTATTCTTTCACTGACTGTCTGTGAATGGATCTCTTTTCAGTGACCTGTGATATTGAAATGCATATTGTAGATTCTGTGAGTCCACACTGTGTCCTGGAAAGCGAACGTGTGGATGCTGGTGTTGGTTAATATGGATGTGATTACAGCCAACCGATGAAAGCTTACACGCGTAAGGATAAGTAGGTGGGGGGCTGACAGTTTTATTAGTTGGCTTATTCTCTTCATTAGCCTCTGTTCAGATAGTATATGACAGAAAGTAATGATACAGTTGGAAAGAAAATATGCTGTTGTCAATACTGCATGCTGTAGAATGTAAACACTGCTTGTCTACTTGAAATGACCTGTGTTCATTAGTACTGGGATCCTTTATGGTTGATTATACCTCACCAAATGCTGCCGACGATTTGACTCAGAGAGAAGCTGATTTGCTAAATAACTTCTGGGCTGTTGTGGGGGTTGTGTTGACTTATCCAATTCACACACTTCCGGGCCGGGATCAGAACACAGATTACGAGCGTGGTCCAGCCTTCGGCATCTGCTCCCTCTGTACACATGTGAAACTGAGATCAAAGCAGGGTCAGGTCTGCTGGCCACACCAGGCTTACACACACACACACACACACACACACACACAGACACAGACACACACACACACACACACACACACATATACACACACGCACGCACACGTATACACACACACGCACGCACACACACACACACGTATACTTATGCTCAAGAGCGGACACAGATGTAGGCTCATATATCTACGGATACGCAAGTGTGCCCAAATACACAAACACAGACACACAAGAATCAACTCACACATATATATATATACATATGCATGTACATGCAGACAAATATACTTACACATACTGTACATGTATACATACTCACGCACTCAGACTCCAACTCACACACATTTTAAATCAGGAATTTAAAGTTTTGAACAATGAATGCTCCTTGAACTTCACCCTCAGACTTTTTTTTTTTTTCTGTATTCCTTACATAAAAAAACTGAAATTTACAGCAACTTTGTATAAACATGTAGTCCATCTGAGAATGAAATGAAGATATCTCTTTTCATCCCAACACATGGCAAAACCACAACCCCGAGTCTCTGCTTGTGTTTCATCAGCACATTGTTTAGGAATAACAAACGGACGGAGACACTTGAGGATTCAGGGCAGACGTAGTTCGAGGGGGATTAGGTCCTCAGGCGGGGTGCCCTGTCTGCTGTTAACTCACTTTCATCTGCCTTTGACACCCCTCGTTTCATTCCAAATAAATACGCCATCCTGATCCACACAGAAAGGATGTGGAAATCACTCGAGGCAGCGGGCTTCGCTCCCATTGTTTGGGGGCAGACATGGAGTAGCCAGCAGACTGCTCAAGAGATTAAAATGATTTGCAATCTTTTTTTTTTCCTCCAGAACATCAAATAATAGCATCCAAATGAAGTGCGAAATGGCTATAAAGTGAAGCTCTGACACACACTGGGGTTTCTCAGAGTGCACGGGTGGAGGGGAATTATAATTTTCCGGAGCAAAAAAAAAAAAAAAAAAAGAACTGACATGTGCTGGGCTGTGTGGGTAAACCTCTGGGTCTGGTTTCAGGTTGGATTCAGCTGAATGGAGTGAATGGCCCCCTATGTAGCAGCCATGGCCTGTGAGGAAGTCACCAGTGTGTTGGCAGCCAGCTCTGTCACTCTGCTCAAGGCCCAGCTGGAGCCCGCGGGAGACCAGACGCCCGTCCCTGATGGAGAGGAGGCAGAGGACTGCAAGGGACACGAGCCCTCCAACCTGAGCAGCTCCAGTACCAACACGTGGGTTACATCTACAAGTGGAGTTTGTGGGGGCAAGATTATGTGAAAATAGTGCTTTGTCAAGATCACGAAAAATACTTTTAACGTCAGTGTGTGTGGAATTAAACACAGAAGAGTGTTGATATTAAACATATCAAAGGACATAATGTCTGAAATCTGGGTGTTTATCATTTTATATGGTTTGTCTGATAGGATTTCTGAAAGCTAAGTGTAGAAACACACCATACTAGGTCTATCATAAATCACTAGACTTGGACTGACTGATGTATGGAATGTGTGTGTGTGTGTGTGTGGATATGGATGTGTTGTGCGTGTCCTTCTTGCTCCAGGCTGTGTGGGGATGAGCCATTCTGTCGCATCTGCCATGAGGGTGGCAGCGTGGAGGAGTTGCTGTCGCCGTGTGAGTGCTCCGGCTCGCTGGCCATGGTGCACCGTGGCTGTCTGGAGCACTGGCTCACTGCCTCCAACACCAGCCGCTGTGAGCTCTGTCACTTCCAGTTTGCCTTGGAACGCCTGCCAAAGCCACTCACAGAGGTGAGAGAGAGAGCTGGACTCTGCACCAGTCATTCATCCCCTTTCAAAGCCCACAAAAGCCACAGAAAGCCCTCTATCACACTCTCTCCCTCTATCCTTTTCTCTCTCCCTCTATCACACTCTCTCCCTCTATCCTTTTCTCGCTCTTTTTTGTTTTCTTTGCCTCTGTTATCTCTGGAAAAAGGACGTGGCCATCTTTCTCATGCTCATGTATTGCAGTTGGATGTCCCGTAGTCAGCCACATGGAAGTGTCTTCGTGTTCTGGACACGATGAATGAAACTCAAAATGCTCAGCATCCCCCCGTTCAGATTGCTGATCAAGTGTGCATGTTTGCTCTTGTGCACAGGCCTGACACACATGGCCTGCTGAAGCCTCGCTTCACGCTGGAGCTTCAGCTGTCTTCTGACTGCTCTAAACCGCAAAGCCACTTAGTTTGGAAATGAGATTAGGTGGCGTTTCCCTTCCACAGCAGAGGACAGGGCATTACGGTATATTCATGGCCCTCATCACATATGTGACGGGCACACAGTAAGCTGCTGATGAAGGGCCGTGTGTTTCCACAGGCACAAGGCACACATTTCACACATATAGCTTTCACTGACTCTGATAAGACGTACTCCTCACAACTTACACCCAGTGATTTTTGGGGAGGAGGAGTTGCAATGTTGTTCAGATGTAGGTGATGACGATCACTTTGCCCATAAGACCTGTGAAACCAGAAAGAAAATGGCAGTTGTGTGCATTACAGACCTTAACCTCAGACTGAATGCAAATATGGCCACTGCCGATGAGCAATACTTAGAATCAGCATATAGTATCAATACTATAAGATAACTATAAGGCTGAACTCTCAAAAGCAATCAACTAGTGCCGTTGCAGCACTAGAACAGAATGGTTAGGAATAGTCTTGATAGTGCAGATGATAGATCATATAGTACCTGCTATATTTTTGTCAGAATTTGTATGATGCTCAGGCCTCCTGTGTTCCCCTGGTAATGCTGGTACTGTGTGCGTGTGTGTGTGTGTGTGTGTGTGTGTCTGTGGTGTGTGTGTGTGTGTGTGTGTCTGTGTGTGTGTCTGTGGTGTGTGTGTGTGTCTGGTGTGTGTGTGTGTGTGTGTGTGCTGGTCAGTGGTTTGCCACCCCATCCATGCAGCACCAGAGGAGGACTCTGTGTGGAGACGCCATCTGCTTCCTCTTCATCACGCCGCTAGCAAGCCTGTCGGGCTGGCTGTGTGTGCAGGGCGCCATGGACCTCTACTACAGCAACGGCTTCGAGGCCATGGGCCTGATCGCACTCACCCTGGCTCTATTCACCATCTACCTCTTCTGGACTGTGGTACGTGCCTGCTGCTTAGCACTGAAATCATTGGGTCCTTTTATTTGATGTTAATCTCTTTCAAATTGATTGGGTACGGGAAGGAACAAGAACATGAGAGAAAGAAAAGAGTTGGAAGTCATTTGAATGGAATATTGTAAATGGAGATGCTATAGGTTATATGTATACGTCCTACAGGTCTCACTGCGGTACCACATCCACCTCTTCAAGACGTGGAAGGAGACCAATCAGAGGGTGCGTCTGCAGATCCCCACACCGCCACGGACACAGGCCAAACAGCAGGCCCTCTCCTTCTTCCTCAGTAAGGATACCACCAAGGAGACTGTGGTCTAGATCCCCACACCGCCACGGACACAGGCCAAACAGCAGGCCCTCTCCCTCTTCCTCAGTAAGGATACCACCAAGGATGAGCACTAGCAATGAACCTTCTGAAGGATCTGACCTTACTTTTTATATTGAGTGTTTGGAACACGCAAGCATTTTTTCTTTGGGGAAAAGCTTACTATTTTTGTAAAGTTTTTTTTTGTTTTCTATATCACTGAATGGACTGACTGGAGTAGGAGCATACTGTGGATTTTGAACCTGAGGATAATAATGGGTTTCTAAGGATAACAACCAATTACAAGGATAACAATCAACACCGGTGGTTTTGGTGTAAAACACATTTTTATGCTCACAGCAAAGAGGAATTCTTTTCTTTGGAGCATGCCAGTGAAAAGATCACAATGACTTGACCGCGTCTGCACTGGAATTCACACAAAAATCCTCCTTAGCACTCTTGTTGGGAAGTACTTGAAACTGACCGAAAAAACCCAACGACCAAACTAGGCACATTCATTTATAATCGCCATCTTTATTGAAGTTAATACAAATGTGCTCAATGTGTTTGTGCAATAAAAGTCACAGATAGGATTGACAGTCAAAGGCAATATTCAGGCTAATTTCCTGTTTACAGTTGTTAAGCTACATTTGTCATTTTCCAGAACATCCACCAGTATCAAAACAACCTGGACAACATACTGAACACGTCTTCCTCAAAAAAAGATCGGTCAACACTTTAAATAAAATAAAGCACTTGAGAGACTGAATCAACATATATGTACTGTTTGCATTACAACCTCTTAAATACGCTTTTGTTAACAAGCATTTGCATCATATATTATAATAATAACTTATTTATTTCTACCAGGGAGGGTTTTCCAAAAACAAAAGCAGGGATCCTTCTACTGAAAGCTTTCCCTCTCCTTTCAGAACTGCTCCCTGTTAGTAGCAGCCACTCATTACTTTGGTTGAAACCACAAGCAGTCTTCCAGCCTTCCGTGCAAGTAAGTCATTCCAGAGAGAGACAGAGAAAGCGTGAAGCCTGCAAAAAGTAACTGCTTGGCACATTTATACCAGACTGACGAGTCCATATTTCAAGACACATTCAAATCCCAGACAACTACTAAACCAGTACACTGGAGACGTGCTTGTTGCCGTTTGCCTCCAAGGCAGTCACAATTCTCAAATACCTAATATGATGAGGCATTTCAAGTTTAGTAGAAGGCATCTCTTCCAGCTTAGAGGAAAACTGAGTAACATTTCCTTACATGTTATGATGAGGCACAAAGAAAACAAAGAAAAAGTAGGCACCCAAAGTACCCATCCTGTTTTTGAACTGAAGTCGGAAAAGCCAACGTATACATTTAAGTACCTAGTGACCAAGACACTGAAAAATAAGCACCAACCAGAATGCATACTTTATGTGTGTCAAATCCAGAGCCCATATCCATGTTTAACATCCACCTCCCTCAGTGGCACCTTCAAGATGGATGTCCAGTAACAATCACATGACTGCACAGCTGGCCTCATTGCCCCCTGCCAGTCCCTGCAAGACACACAGATCAAATCAGCAGTCAGCAAATGCCCATGAATCTGAACACACACACACACACACACACACACACACACACACACACACACACACACACACACACACACACACGGTGGGTGTTAGCTCAAAGGAAGCCAGCTCATGCAAGGCCATTCTGAGCATGTCTTTTTAAGCGAGGACACTGTTACTTAATACACACACACACCTCACAACATTGAATGTTTCTACTGGTCTTCTCTAAGACTGTCATAGTAGAGCTTAGAAGCGAAGCGAAGCGAGGCAGGTGTCAGGAGGGTGCACAGGCTGCTATTAAACCGTCGCTTCACCTACCATCTGTCTGCTTCACAAGACCAGACAGCATTTCACCTTTTTCTTCCTTTTGGGCTTCAAGGAAGTAAAACAACCACAGCGTTAACACTAACTCTGTGACCTGCGACCCCAGCTCCCTGGCCCCAGCGTGTCGTGCTGTGCGTGCTGCTTACCTGTCTCCGGAGGTGAAGGTCACTGCCAGAGATGGGCTCCTCGTCAAACTCCTCGTCCGTGTCGCCTCCCTCGCCGCGCTGCCGCACGCACACCATCCTGCGCTCTGCTGCCTCCTACAGGACACACCCAGAACAAAACCACGCTCTCTCAGTCAGAGCCCCCGGGGCAGCTAGCGCACTGCTGACGTCTCCTCTACCGCTCCCCCTGGTGCTCTGTACCTCATTCTGAGCGGTGAGCAGGAGGACCCGAACATCATCCAGCGCACCCCAGCTCCTATGCTCCATCAGGATCAGATCGCCAGGTGGGGCCTGTTGAACAGCTCCTTCTGCCCAGACCTGGCAAAACACAATATCAGAGCACTGAGAACTGATTCACATCCATACACATTACTGTACAGAGCCAATGGCAATCTCTTAACACTGATGTATGGGAACGTGATGTTACACTCCACTTACGGTCAGGGTTTGTCCACCTTTCAGAGTGTAGGGAGAAGGGATCTGGAAGGAGATGTCAGGCGTGGTAGTGTGCCTCTTCAAGATGCTCCACTCACCCAAAAGCTGATCCTGTACAACAATAGGAAACATATCTGTGGCATGAAGGATCCACTCCAAGCCACCATGTGAGCTAGATGGGTTTGAGTCTGTCCCCAGGCCTAGGAAGAGAGACCAGAGTGTCTCACCAGGTCAGAGTTGTTTTTAAGCCTGATGAACTGCCCTTCTTTGTCGATCTCGTCGATGGACACGCTGCCTCGTGCTGATGCCTGCTGGGTGATCTTGTAGCCTGAAGAGTGGCCGCTCTCTCGTTTCCTCTTGCCCGCCTTGACCCGGCGGACCCCGTGGGCGTGTCTGCGTGGCTCCGCTCCGAGACCCGAGGGACTGGGTGGCAGATTCAGCCTGAAACAGACACCATTACACCATGATCACACTTCCAACAGAGACAAGGCAAGCAATACACACATACATCAAGTCCATTTAGTACAGCTAAGCTGGGTAATATACTTATTTCTGATTTGAAAATTCTTACTATATTGTTACCCCCCTCCCCCAAAAAGATCTGTTTAGGTGGTCAATGGAGAGGTTCCTACTGGGAAACGTTAGCATTAACAACCAACTACTGTTCAAATACAACACTTGAACATTCAAACAGCAATAAATACGTATTTTTACATAGAACATAGTTTTTATCAGCACCACCATGACTTGATTCCTCTTCACAAGACATAAAATCTATATTGACAGTCATCGCTAGATAAAAATTGATTGGGGTTGTAAAAATGAAGACTGTCACAGAACAGTTGATACTGGTACTGGAGAAGCAATTTGGCTACATTATATACAATAACGCCCCCTAGTGGTACACCCCTGCTACTAGACACAAGTACTGTCGACCTCTGCTCCTCTCCCTCCAGCATCTTCCTGTAAGCGTTGATTTCCATGTCCAGCGAGAGCTTGACGTCCAGCAGGTTCTGGTACTCCTCCAGCTGGGCCTGCATCTGCTCCCTCATGGCAGCCATCTCCTGGTCCTTACGGCTCAGCCTCTGGTGGGCCACGTCCCGCTCGCGGTCCAGCACCTGCTCCAGCTCCCGCACCCGCGCCTCCAGGGCTGTATTCTGCAGACGGCGCGTACAGCAGTGACAGACACACAAAGCATCCCATTCACATTAGCAATTTGCTCTATGCGTTGAACACAGTCTATTCAGTAGGAAATGGCGGTGTACATTCCCCGACTAACAGGCTTATGAGACAGACACACCCTTGTGACTTGACCCCAGTGGCATGGCGGAGTACCTGTCTCTGCAGATGGCCGAGCTCAGAGGATTGAGACTCCAGTCTGGTCCGGGTCCCTGCTAGCTCCTCGCGCACTGAAGACGCATGATCGCTGTTCTTTGTTGCTGCCTGCTGGGCGTTCTCCAGCTGAGGTACCGTTCCATTCATTAAAGAGTGCAAAAATCATTGTTTAATTGTCACAAAAGAAATGAGGATGAATGCAGGGACAAGCCAAAATCATGGATCTCTTTGCTCCACTTTTCCAATAGCAATGAATTTGTTCGTTGCGATGAACTTAAAGCACCTATCTTTGACTACGTTAAAATACCTTCAAAGCATCCCTGACCACTGGACTTTCCCTGTTGTTCAGCTTCACCTGTGGTTTATCTGTCGTAGATAGACTGTTATCTAACAACATTGCCTGTTACATACACACACACGCAGATAAATATCTGATGGTCAGTAGAAACAAATATCCGTAAATGAAGATAAACTTTACTTTACTTTAGATTTACAATCTCAAGTCAACTCAAGTCCCACACAAATAATTCTACAGCTAATATATACTTAAACCAAAGGCATGATTATTTCGTTAACCTTTATTCACTTTTCTCTATTCAGCAGTAACTTTTATTCTAAGTGACTTGAAGTACAGGTAGGGTACATGTTTTAGATATATGTATTTTCCTTGGGAATTGGACCTATTCTAAGAGAAATTAGCAACCTCCTCTACCAGTTTGGTCACTAAAGCGTTGCACAGTGACAGAAGCCACTCCTGAAATGTTGTTAGCTAGTGTTCTGTGGTTGTTGAATGTGGTACGTGGCCCGGATGACTGGTGCAGTGTACCTTGGCGACAAAGGTGCGTTCCAGCTCGTCCCTGTACTGCTGAATCTGCCCCTCGTGCTCCTTACGGAGATCCTGCATGGCCTCGGACAGCTTGCTCTCAAAGTCCTGCTGCCTCCCAGAGTCCACCTCCACCAGCCTGCTCTCGTGCCGGGTCCGCATCTCCCTAACCTCCTGCGAGCGAGCACGCACACACACACACACACACACACACACACACACACACACACACCATCATCATATTGTAGCCCATACCCACTGTACCACTACTCAGCCATGAAGCATCACTTGACTTCAGGCCTCCATCTCAGCCATGGTTCTCTCAAAAGACAGGTTAACACTGGAGGAAATACAGATTGAAGTTTCCCTTGAGCGTCTTAATCCCAAGTCCTCGTGTACTGTTGTGCCTATATCTTTGACAAAAAAATCTGTGCAACCGCTCATGTGAGCTGTGTTATCTGTGTTTTTGTTTCTGCATTTCTTTGCACAAAGAATGACATTCATGATCTCTTATTTGTGTCTTGTGTGCATTTGTCATAGACGTTGTGGATAAGACTGAAGCATTACACAGGAATGTTAAATGGGAAGACTGTGAAACCATCCAGGAAAAGACCAAACCCATAACCAACATGAGAGCCTGACATACCTGCTCACTAATGTGTTTCTGAAAGTCTATTTGTTCCTGGAGGGTCTGTATTTGATTCTGTGCATCGACTCTCTGGAGCATTTCCGCATTGAGCTGCGCCTTGGCATTCTGAAGGGCATCCTCCAGCTACAAAACAATCACAGAATCAACAGATCAATCAATCACACTGTTCATCGGATACAGAAGAGTCTGTCTTGGGAGATGCGGTTGGCCTTACATTGGACACTTGACTTTTGAGATCTGTGATTTCAACTTCAAGTCTCCGGTTTTCAGCAAGTAAGTTGGCATACTCTGCCTCTTTAGAGTTCAGTGCAGCCTCAAGGTTCCTCCAGCATCCAGTGGCCGTGGTCAGCTCCGATTCTTTTTTGTTATTCCTGGTCGAGAGGATATGAGGAGGTTAGCAAAGAAAACAGAGAGTAACAACTAATTCAGTGTCCTGGACAGCATGCAGGTATTTGTTGTGCACATAAGACAGTGGCATTAAAAAGAAAAACTGGGGTCAACACATTTGTCATTATATTCTTTAAATGGCAGGGCCAGTATGTAGCGTTCAATGAACACAATCGCCTTTAGTTTAGGCACATATGAGAACATTTAAGGTTTTGCATTTTCCCAAGATCCTTTGCAGAGAAGATTGACAAGTACTATTGAAACAGGGTGGTTAACTAATATTATATACAGGGTCATGATGAATTGTTTGTACTTTCTACACAGGCATATTTGAATATTATGGAGATGACCTTGGTGACATACCTGGCTTGTAATTTCCTATGATCCTCAGCGAGCTGGCTCAACTCTATCTGTAGTCGGGCCCGTTCGTTAGCAGTGCCGTCAAGAGTTTTCCTGGCGTCGGCGAGCTCGTTCTCGTAGATACGTCTCAGATTCCCAAGTTCCCGACTACTACACTCTGATTTCTCCTCTAGTAGTAGCTGCATGGACGACTTCTCATTCTCCAACTGCCGCACACGCTCAATATAATTAGCAAGGCGGTCATTTAGGTGCCGGAGGTCCTCCTTCTCCTGCAAGCGACTGATGCGCGTGGGGCTGGTGCCGGATGGAGAGACCCCAGGTGTGGGGGTGCGTCTCGTGGCGCGCCCAGGTCGGCTTGAGGAGGTAACCGGCGTGGAGATGGCTGAGGCCATAGTTAGCAAACCTTTTTAAAGAACTGTGGAAAACAATTATAATTATAATTCAGGTCAAGGTAAAAACAAGTTCGTTTTCACAGGCTTCTATCAGTAACTCAGACTTATTCTATTAAACCTAGCTAGCAAACAATGAACGGTTAGCTCAAATAACTTAAGAGCCCGAGAATAGCCAGTCCGAACAGTAAACACTTGTCAATTAATGACGCACGCGCCGTGAATGAACAAACATATCCTAATCGTGCGGCACAAACATATGGGTGTAAGTGTACTGCTAGTATGAAATATAAATTATAACTTAACTCAAACAGCTGTGCTCGAAGAATGTAGGATGGCGTTTGGTAGCTAGCTGATGAGAAAAAGATTTGTCTGAGGGTCTGGGACGGAGTGATGTCATATCACAAGACCAGAAGCACGTTGGATAGTCGCAGTAGAATTTAAAGGGAACAGGATGGAAATAGTCATCGGTTGGTTTTGCGGTCTTGACATTATTAGCTAGTAGTGTAATCCTGGAGTCTTTTTTTTGTTTATCGGATTGGTTTTAGATTTAATTATTATTTTTTTTTTTTTATAAATTCACCGGGAATCATTTACAGAAGAAAACTATGCAATGTGTTTTTAGTATTTGGGAACACATGTGCGTTGGTCTAAACATTGTTTAACTTTTTAACTGGTTTAAAAAACAGAATTTATAACCGCGGTATTGGGATACATCATTACCCATACAAAGTTGGGGAAATACGTTTGGACTGCATTTACATTGAATGAACTGCAGAGGGAGATATAGCCTGGCAATAGGATTCTCTATGCTTTATCCACTGAAGCTTGGGGCACAATGTCATCAAGCTTGTAAGCGCACACAGTTTAAATGCCATTTCCCCCTACAATGTGCTTAATTATGTCATTACTTAAGGTACTGTCATGAAAGTATCTATCTATCTGGCTGTGTGTGTATGTGTGTGTGTGTGTGTGTGTGTGTGTGTGTGTGATTTTCACTGCTTTTTTGTTCGTTTAAAAGCCCAATCCATTCATTTGTTATTAAAGCATGTAAAGTAACTGACATTTATTTCAGTCTCTGTCTGTAGCCTATCACGTTTTGCTGTTGCGCCTTTCCCATCTGACACACCTGCGATTATTATGCAACCTGCGCAATCAATAATCATTCTGACAGATTGACACAAGGCCTTCTTTGGGCATAGGTGAAGTTGTTTACTGTCTCTTGCCATAACAGATGGATAAACAGTGAAAGAATGAATGTAGAATATTGAGTGATTAAATAAAAGACAGGTTTGAGATCTGTGAATATTCCTTGCTTGACTTAAGAGTCAGCCTTTATGGCGAAATCTATAGTAGGCTACAGGAGACTCGGGGTCTGCTCAGCCTAAGTTAATGAAAGTCAAAGACCTCCATATTTGGTGCCAGCTTTTATTCCTCACCTCATAATAAAGCGGCACGCTGTGCCTTCTTGCGGATAGAGTCTTTGATCTTGGACCTTAAAGAGCACGTTTAATGATAAATAGTGACAGGATCCACATGCCTTTATTCAGGATTTGTTCCAAGGAATATTTTGATAGTGGCACAGCTTCAAATATGATTTCTGAAATGAATATCAGAGCGTTGTTATAGGCTTATGGCTCATAAAAAAAGCAACTAGCCTACCATGACCTAGCTTCCCTTTCACTAAATGGTAGCATGACGGAGCCAGACGATTCTGCTTCAAAATGATAACGATGGTTAAAGCATTTCACGAATAATGACGAGCGTAGGGTTCCAAAAGAGAGGTTAGAAATCTTATTGGTCTAATTTTTCTTCCACCCCAACCTCTCCCCCCTTGATGGTACTTTTCGTCAGTGCTGATCATGGGACGCCTAGCGGGATAGCAGTATGCAGCACACAAACTTCTGTCACTTCATTATTTTAATTCAGCCTGAAGACTCACAACAGCGAGTCAGCGATAGAGAAGTTCGCGAGTAGTCGATACCCTAAGACGGGGGTTGTCAGACAGACTGTAAAATAAACAAACCAGTGTACATTTGTATCAAACGAGGTAGGCTGTTAGTTGATATGCGAACGTAGGGATTTATTAATTCACAATATGTTTGCTGTGCTTTTAAAACAAGGCATGTAAAATATTAAATAGAAATGTGGATTTCTACATGACTTTTCTGTGGAGAGAAGGTAAGCGGCTGTCATGACTGTTATTGCTTCTATTTCTAATTCGGAATGCGAATAGCCTTGAAGCGATGTTGATGGCTACACATAATCCTGTTTTTCTTGATGACTTGGATTTATTGAATTATTTCAATGTTGGCAGTACATTTCTAAGTAGATGTTTACACGAACACGAATCGCAGCAGATCTACGTTTTCACATGGTGTCATATCGCTGCGCAATAACCACGACCATAAATGTTGATTGCCATACACACTATTGAAATGTGTAAAAAAAAAAAAAAAAAAAACAGGTGCCCAGCAATAGACTACTTTTCTGTCACCTAACGCACACTGTAATGTTGCAACGTCGCAGTTTTTTTTTAAACGCTCGGGAATGCAACAATTCTTCAGCTTGTTGTGTTCTTCGAAGTTCATTTGTATGGGACTCGTTGGTCTGCCTGCATGGTGATGTGTAAGAACGAAATGCAGTTGGGGTTCACGGGTACCTTGTAGTGAGGCGAAGCTGTTACCGAACCATGCCTGACATTTCTGCATCGACTAGGGACAGCATAGTGCATTGCCATTTTGGGAGGCTGCAGCGGTTTTTTCCACTGAATACTGCAAGTTTTACACTGAGTAGGACACACACACAGGCTTATTAAGTATGAATGCATTGTTGCATTTGTAATAACCGAATTCGTGCTCATTCCTGTAGATGTATCGTTTCCGATAAAACATGTCTGCTGCAGCTTGCAACATTTGATGTAATTTGTTTTCTCCTCAGGTTGAGAGCCTGCGATGCTGATAAACACTCTTGTCGGAAACAGAGAGGTCACCCTGGGTCACATGATGTTTCTGACATGGATATACCTGGTGGTCTCCCTGACGTCCACTACTGCCCAGGTATGGGAAAAGTGCTTACTGCTAGATTTCAGCTGGTTTTAACAGGAGGTTGATGGACATATAGTCTATTCAGGCAGAGCATACGCTGTACAATTTATCCTCATTAGATCAATCAGTTGGCATTTCCACTATGTGACAATGAAGAGCAGTGTCATTTATTTAGTGCAAGAAAGATATTTTATTTAGTCATGGAGTTATTTATTCATATTTAGTCTGAGTACTATTATTTTAGTACTTAGTACTATTTTAGTTTCATGGTTTTTGAAATCATTGTCAGGACCATATATTGTTGTATGCTATTGTTGAATGTGATCTAGTCGCAGAAAAATGCAAGGATGACAATAGTCTGTCAGTGCAGTAAAGTTACTGAAGAATGCCACCTTTACAGACAGAAGACTTCTTTCCCTGTGGAGAGCTAAATATATCTTAGCACCTAATGGAAGTGCTGGCAGAAACATAAGGGTTGTTTAATCTCACACAATAGGCTGCTGAGTTCCACTTTGCAAATGGCAGGTTAGTTAGCCGAGGCTCTGAATGAAGTGCTCATTCTTTGGCGTGTGAGTGTGGAAGTGCATGACCAGAATACACTGAAACCTGAGTCCACCTTTTAATTGTGAAGTTGGATAGTTTCCTCAGGGCAAGCTGCAAGAGAGCTCTCTGATCTTTTTATGGACTGAATAGACAGATGATGGAGTCTGAGTTAGCACCAGGTATTGGTGTGGCACCAATGTGCTTCAGAGTGCGTGGGATTATATTTCTGTGGGATACTCTTGTCACTGTTCAGTCATCTTTTCCACTGACATGGACTTTCAAGCATGTGGCAAATGTCACTCAGGAAAATTAGACTGCATGCCTATGCGTGGTATATAGACTGGCTGTTCTTTCCACGTAGACTACCTAGCTAGGCTGATAGCTTGAAAAATGGTGATTTCAGCTTACCTGATTGGACATGTTTGTCGTTCTGATTCTACATTGGGTTCTAACAAGGAAGAGACATTTCTTTGGAAAAGTACTTTGCTCTCTGGCCTTGTTTTAAATAGGGATTTCGCAAGTACGCTCCACAACTCTCACAATAATCTGTAAAGATAATATTTGCTCTCCCCTCGCTAAACAATTTGCCTTGATTTATGTCCATCTGAGACTGGCCCACGGGGCTGTTAAATGGGCTGTGAGTTTCAACACCAAAAAGCACCAGTGTCAGGACAGGTGTTTCCAATATCACTTTCCCACCCTATTCATTCATCTGGTCTTACAATTTGCACCTCGCTCTACTCTTTAACCCCTCTCTGACAACGGAGTCCCCCCCCCCCCCCCCCCCCCGCTGCACCCACCCTCTCCTCCACCCCACACCTGCAGAAACTCTTTCACTGGCCCCACCTGTGGCTGAGGAGGCCAATCACTCTCACCGAGCCTCTCCCTGGTTTCCTCAGGCTGGTGTCGGTGCTGGTTCAAAGGCAAACACTGTAACGGCCTTAAAGCTTCAAGCATTTGTGGCACGGCTTTGGAAAGTGCCGTAGCTTGCCTTTTCACGTTCCCTGCTGGAAGCATATGTTTTTATTGTTTTTTTTTTTGCCCAATGTTTTGTTTGAGACTTTGGATTGCTTGACATGTAATACTCCTTCCACATCCCGTGCTATAGGGAGCACCACTGCCCAGGGTGACCCAGCTGGCTCCAGGGAGGCTGTCAAGGCGGCACCACTGCCCAGTGACCCAGCTGGCTCCAGAGAGGCTGTCAGGGCGGCTCATGTACTTGAGAGATTTCTGCGGAGAGCTAACAGGGCGCCCCTCATTCACACCCTCCGCTCAGGACTCCTTCAGTCTCCTCAAGACCTTTATGTTTAAACCTGTTGGACACAAATCTCCCAGGAGGAGATGGGTCTCTACCCTTTTATGGACAAACTCAAAGGGAAGTGTCACGGAAAATAAGGACATATTGCGAGGCAAAGTCATGGCAGATAAGGCTTGAAGTGTCAGTTCACGCTTGGCTTGTTGCATGGATTATGACAAGCAGATGTTGGATAAGCCGTCTGCCTGATTTGCTTTTATTATTAGCTGTTTCTCAAGGGCTCCTCAAACAGTTAATGCTTGTTTTTTATTGTTTTATTTTAGGGAGTTTTATAATCCCAGAGAAGAGTTTTGTAATGTGCTTTTGTGGTCTGCCCTATCCTGTATTGTGGTCCTTCACCACAACCCATGCCCCACTGGCTCGAGGATATATACGGTCAACTCCCTGTCTTCACTGTTTCCTTCAGGCTTAATAAAAGAGGCTAAGAAACTGGCAAGTTACGGCCTCTCAGTAAAAGAGTTTCTGAGTAATTAGGGGGCATTCTTCTGTAAGCTGCACAGTGATCAACACCTTGTCTCAGTAGCACAGGGAATCGAGTCACTCAGTGCGTATTAACCAGGCCAAGAAAGCCTCCCTTCTCTTTTGTCATCGCCGGCACAAACACCGCACCCGCATGTCAGCAACCCTTGGGGTCAGGCCGAGTGTGTGTGTGTGTGTGTGTGTGTGTGTGTGTGTGTGTGTGTGTATGTGTGTGCGTGTGTGTGTATATGCACCCTACCAGGGCTGTAGCAATGTTCGGCATGGTGTGAAGAGTTTCGTGGAGGTGTCTGGGAGCTGGATGAAAGCGAGGGTCTGGCTGTTGTTTGAGCAAGGGGGGAAACAGTGGCACAGCATCAGCGTGTTTGAACAGCTGTCACTTAAAATAGAGCAGCGGGCCGGAGGAAGCGCCTCGCTCTGGGCATGTCCTCCGGGCATGGCAACAGGAAGGGGGGGGCAGGCAGTGGGTGTGCTGCACTGGTAAACCTGAATTAGCCGATTGGCGTAGCAAAACACCCCTGGTAAATACCAAGGGCGTGCGACAGAAGTGCAGTATCCACAAGTGTTCCTTATCGGTGAAAACCTGAGCCATCCATTATAACACTCAATTAATGGTGTGCTAATTCAGACATTATGTGAGATAGTGCCAGCCTCAGCAAGAAAACTCCCTCGGTTGCCCCCTCCACATCCCAGGCACAAGATCTGAAAGGAGGGCCGCTGATTGAGATTATTTGTGGTCCACAGAAGCACCACAAAGGCCGAAACTCGACTCCTCTGCAATGGACCTTATCTGGGGTTTATATCAGGGTGGCTTTATGCTACGGAACTCCCTCTCCATTTCGAGGGCCCAACGTATGGCGGGGCTTTGATTTCATCATGCGAACTGCACTCGCATGGAAGCACGAGCCAAGATGGGGCTCGCTCTCAGTCCACTTCCCCCAAGGTTGATTCTCGTAGGCGATAGCAGCTCCTCTTGAAGCAGGCTCTCAATCCCAGCCACTGGCACGAGTGGAGCGTTTGGGAATTTAAGCAGGAGAAGACTGAGCAGGAATAATGAAATTTTGACCAAAGTGTGTGAAAGAGCTTTGTGTTATTTGCCTTGTCATTATTTATTCACAGTTTGACATATGTTTATTATTCCGTTGTGGATTCATTATGGGTGGAATGTCATTAGCTGTACACTTCAAATCCTACTCATTTCGAGTTTCACAGCTCTGACAAGAACAAAAGAGGTTTCATGTGTCTTTTTTAAATGTAATCCTGCACTTTACTTTTGCGATTAACTTGTTAACTCACAGAATTTGCCGAATACTCCCGAGTCCAGCATTCTGGATTTCTCTCTCCCAAGTACAGCTGCTTATAATCTCAATTTTACAGATAAAGCCATGAATCATTTGGAACATATCAATATGTTTCGTCAAGAAAATAATCTAGACATAGGTCTTAACAAAAGCACACATGGCTCACATCAAGCCCCAAGCTCTTGCTTTGTGCGCTTACACACACACACACACACACACACACACACACACACACACACACACACACACACACATATATATATATATGGATCATGCTGGCCAAAGACTGCTGAGATGCTCAAAGCCAGGCTGTGAAGCTCACACTCACTCTCCTGCTTTGTCTGCTTCAAATCAAACAGAGCTGACAAGCATCTATTAGTCACTAGTAGCACAGGAATGACACAGGCTCTCACACACACACGCACACACACACACACGCACACACGCACACACACACACGCACACACACACACACACACACACGCACACACACACGCACACACACACACGCACACACACACACACACACACACGCACACACACACACGCACACACACACACACACACACACACACACACACACTCACTCACATATGCACACACTGTGACCGTGGGTGAACCTGGAGCTAGGCTCATTTGTGTGTGCTACTCATCTGTTTGCTCAGTGTTGCAGCCTGGTCCGAGTAGGAGCCAGATGAGATGGGATGGGACGGGATGGGACGGAGAAGCTCACGGCATCTCTCCCTTATCCACGGCCCCAGTGTCTTTATCACACAATCTGGGAGATGAGTGAGCTTTTGGTTGCAGGGGGTGTTATTGTTTAGTGAGAAAATATCTGCTTGTGGTTGACTGCGTGGTAACCTAATTTGGCCGTATTGCTTTGGCTTTCTATGGTGGGGGAAGGTGG